>NW_014557881.1:0-201 GCF_001313825.1 Dinoponera quadriceps | reverse complement strand
GTCGGGTAGTATTTTCCCAGCGAGAGTGATGCTCCTTGTAACGATGCTGTTAGGTCGCAGTGCGTAGATTTTCTCACGTTCTATTCCAACTGTCCATGCTCCTTCCTTGTGCATATCGCTGCATTCATCATGGAGGATATGCTCAAGATAGTTTGCTTGCACGTGGTTTATCGCAGAGATGTGAGAATGCATCCCGCAATA
>NW_014557880.1:0-561 GCF_001313825.1 Dinoponera quadriceps | reverse complement strand
GAAAATTATGTTCTCAATGTGGTGGGATTATAAAGGTATCATTTATTATAAGCTCTTACCGTCAGGCAGGACGATCGATTCAACTGTGTATTGCTCGAAATTAACGATATTGAATCATGCAATACGTTCGAAACGTCCAGAATTGGCAAATCAAAAAGGAGTCGTCTTCCACCACGACAATGCCAGACCCCATACTTCATTAACTACTCGAAACAAATTGTTAAGGCTTGGCTGGGATGTNTCACCCTCCTTATTCATCGGCACCCTCTGATTATCATTTGTTCCGGTCGCTGCAAAATTCTCTGAATGGGAAAAACTTTGCTAATAATGAAACTGTTAAAACGCAACTGGATCAGTTTTTTGCCTGTAAACCTCAGACGTTTTATGAATGTGGGATTATGAAATTGGTAAAAAGAAGTCATAGAAAAGAATGGTCAATACATTAATGATTAGTATATATTTTGTATATTAAATAAATTGTATTTTATACCAGTCAAACAAACCGAAAGAATTTATTTGCCAACCCAATAACACTGCATAATACTCTGCCGTAATTGTTCT
>NW_014557879.1:0-7367 GCF_001313825.1 Dinoponera quadriceps | reverse complement strand
CAAAAAAATCGAAAATCGAATATACGTAACTCACGGAAATTCAAAATTCACGATATTTTTTGAACAGACCTCGTATTTGTGTGATAATACGCCTAAAATTAAGAAAAGTAAGGAAGTATATATAATTAAATGTTTGATCGCGGGCCTTTTCTCACAAATTCCATAAAGATTATGACCGCGTAAAACAAGTATTTTGGCTGTACGTTCGTACCATTGTAAAGACGTCCAATAAAACTTTCTTTAAGAAGACTAAATTTAAGACGATCTTTGATATGAGAGCCAACTGTAAGTACCGGCTTTTAAGAGACTTAAGTTATAATAGGTTACAATATCGATGGAAATAAAGATTTGAAGAATATAGTCGTTCAATAAAATAGAGAAATTCAATATTTACGTGAATAATTATACGAAGCGTTCCTCCGCTACGCTATACGGGATATTGCATACACGTCACTACGACGGATTGCCGCTGCAAAGGCACGCGTGAGAGAGTGCGCGCGATCAGGTTGAGTTCGATCTTACTCGTTCTCGCGTGCCTTTGCAGCGGCAACTCGTAACAGCATATATATATTAATATAATATCCAATGTGTTAGTTTTTCATTCAGCAACAACATCTTATTGTCTCTCTCTTCCTTCAAACTACTCTACTAAATTGCCCTACTTGGCATTGAGAAATATGTGGATCACGCCAAAGGGCGATTCGACAGTGCCAAACATCGCGGTATGCACAATGTAATTTTTTAATTTTTAACATAATTTAAGATACGTAGATTTTTTAGATGAAACAGGATTATATTGCACGAGTGTATACATAATAGTGTCCATAATTTATAAGTCCGTAGTCTGGAAACAAGAAAGATGCATTTCATTATTTTCCTCGATTGCGAAGTAACCTTGATCATAATTCCATTTTTTATGGTAATATACATTTGCATTCGATCAATCAATATAAAAACTGGCTACGCAAATGAGAAAACGTATAAGGGACATTCTTTTACAAACCGTACAGATTTGGTCGAAAATTGACCGACACATTTTTTATTTAGTTAACACTTTTTTTACGTGTTCTATATGACAAAAAAAGATATACCTATTCGAGGATTTTTTTTTGTTTCATTTTTTTTGGAAAATAGAAAGGATGTAAAATTTGAGAATTTGGTAATGTTTGGCTTGAACTATATTATTAAAAAATTCATAACTCTGGTTCTATTTGAGCTACAGATTTCATTTTTTTTTATTTTAAAGGTAAAAGAACGAGCTTTAATAAAAAAGTACTTGAAAAAAAAATTATTAACAAATTCAAATGGTTATAAACAATTAAAATGTTTAAATCGATTTTTAACAATTGCCCCACCCTCGTATCAAGTTTTTAATATTTCCATTGTGTTCTATGTCAAATTTCCTTTCGAAAACGCTTTTTTAATCGATGGACAAATAATTATTACTATAAGAAAAAATTAATTAATCTAGCGCGGTTCGTCACATCGGCGCGCGGGTTACACCGCACGGCCCACTTTCTTGTCTCATTTCGTTTTTCTCGGAAATATTAATGATTATTCCATTTTTTTAATTAAATAATCTCATTTGTATGCCAAGAAAACTTTATAAAAAATTGAGGAAATAAATAAATAAATAAATAAATAAATAAATAAATAAATAAAAAACATCATTATTGAAAATTGTTAATTACTTTATTAATATTTCGATATGTTATAATTAGTTAATAAGTACCTCGTCCAGTATTATATAACATAATAGTAGAGATTATTTAATTTAAAAAATGGAATAATCATTAATATTTCAGAGAAAAACGACATGAGACAAAAATGGGCCGTGCGGTATGACCCGCGCGCCGATGTGACGAACCGCGCTAGATTAATTAATTTTTTCTTATAGTAATAATTATTCGTCCATCGATAAAAAGAGCGTTTTCGAAAGGAAATTTGACGTAGAACACGATAGAAATATTAAAAACTTGATACGAGGGTGGGGCAATTGTTAAAAATCGATTTAAACATTTTAATTGTTTATAACCATTTGAATTTGAACTTCAGTTTATAACCATTTGTTAATAATTTTTTTATCAAGTACTTTTTTATTAAAGCTCGTTCTTTTACCTTCAAAATAAAAAAAATGAAATCTGTAGCTCAACCAGAGTTATGAATTTTTAAAAAATATACTTCAAGCCAAACATCACCAAATTCTCAAATTTTACATCCTTTCTATTTTCCAAAAAAATGAAACAAAAAAAAAATCCTCGAATAGGTATATCTTTTTTGTCATATAGAACATGTAAAACAAATTTTAGCTAAATCAAAAATGTGTCGGTCAGAAAGAAAGGTGTTCGGTTTGTAAAAGAATGTCCCTTAAGCACAATTAGTGATCTATATAAGAATAACGTAAAAGAAAAACAGAGCACATCATATCCGATCCATCTAGTGTAACAATACTTGTGCGTGACGATGGACACTCTACTAACGGTGATATCATATCTACCGAACTTCAGTTATTCTCTACTGGCTATAATTATCGCTACACTGATCGCACAATACTACTATATCGAGACCAAGTATGCAGTGCAACTTTCACTGAAGTTACAACGTACGTAAGGGCTCCAGCGCGACTAGGACCTCAATAAGAACTGAAACTCTCTATCGTGCTATGTCCCACTTTATGTTTGAGTCATAATCGTTCGTTGTAAATAAATGTGCTAAAATTACTGCCTATCTTCTTCCAGATCCACCACGTGCACCCATTATTGGACATGCATTACTATATCGAGAATTTAATCCAGAAAATTTAATAATTACAGCCAGTACATATTTTGCTAAATATGGTCCAATAATATCATTGCATCTAGGAATATAAGTTGATGTCTTCCTAACAGATGCGCAAGATATAGAGATAATCTTAAGCAATCCTGAGCACATCGATAAACCCACGGAGTACAAGTATAAATCCAATTCATTAATTGCCAGGCGGAACAGGTAGTCAGAATGTCGCGATAATAATAGAATAATGATCGAAAAGTAAGTTTTTATTGTTACGTTTTCATCATTTTGATGTCATTTTGACATCGTCATGATTTTCAGTTCGGTTCTGAGACGGACCATTAATCAATATGAACTTATTTAATTTAAAGCTTCTTCATATTGAAAAACACCAGTATAATTCTCGATTCTATTTACACCTAAACTTATCCTCATCATATAGATTCCTTAAGCCGTAGCTCGGAGATAGTGTACTAATCAATAACGGCGCCACATGGCTAAAACAGAGAAAAACATATGGGACACGTTTCGCATGAAAATATTAAGGACGTATGTGTCTGTATTTTATGAGAACAGCCAGGATCTGATTAGACGACTTGGCGATGAAATCAACCGACGATTCAATTGGCAAAATTACTCATCAGAGGTAGCTATTAACACGCTGATGGAAACAGCGATGGGTGTTAGCAGAGAGAAGGTTCAACACATCGGCTTTAACTATGCAATGGCCGTTAAGAAGTAAGCGTTTCTGTCGTTGTTATTTTGAAACGGCTTATATAATATTTCATTACCTTATATTTAAATGTCACAGAATAGACGAGATCGTGCACAGACGGCACTTTAACCCGTTGTTATGATGGGATCAATTGTTATATTCTCGAAATAAGCCGAAATGCAACAGAAGGCGATTGATACCGTTCAATCGCTGCTGAAGTTAGTGATCCAAGAGAAAATGAAGGATGTGGAAGAAAAAGAGTTGAAAAATATGCATAAAATCGAGGCGGAGTATTTAACCAAGAACACAGAAGACGACATGAGCACAACCATTACACGAGGGATGATCTCGATGATATTGATGATAATGATGTGGGAGAGAAAAAGCGATTCCCCTTGTTGGAGATGCTGATGGATGGGAAGAAGAAGGGAGAAATGACCGATAAAGAAGTTTTAGATGATGTCAACATTGCCTTGTTCGCGGTGTGACATCAATTTCGCTGCAGTAATGCATTTTTAGATTTACTAAGTTCCTCTAGTAAACCACTGAAATTACATTCCATGTGTCGCAAAGGCATCACCACGCGGACGCTTATATTTTAACACATCTTAACAAAAAATAGAAGATAATGAACGAAAATGTTACAGGGTTACAACACCGTATCAACTACCGCGAGTTTCGTGCTTTGCACCTTGGGATATCTTTCGAAAATTAAGGTAACTTGACTCGCGACAAACTTACATTGAAAAACCCATTTAGTTGACTTAAACCAAATTTTTGTTTGGATATGGGCTGAAAGGAAATGAAAAAGATTTAATTCCGAGACGTTCCATTTTTCACATGAAATTTCACTCTATAACACAGTGATAATATTCACTCCACATCACAAAGTAGAAGAAATCATTTTATAAAAATAAGAAGTCTTAAAATTCGAATTAATTGGCTGTCATTCCATTTCTCGATATTTTTTGGATTTCACTCCAAAAAAGACAGTATTTGAACTTGTAATGAAACGACTTAATTACTTCCATTGTGCAGGCACGTGTCCACGAAGAATTAGACTCAATATTCTATGACAGCGAGAGGCAGTGTACTTTCCAAGATGCAATAGAAATGAAGTATCTAAAAAGAGTTATATTGGAAACATTGAGGCTTCTTCCTGCAATACCACTATTCGGTAGAGTGCTTAATAAGGACGTAAGGATAGGTAATCCAATCCGAATAAATTTTATCGTGTCACTAGTCGTCACGCGTATATGTCATATTTTAAATACACATATTGTAAATTAGATTAAGAGAAAAAGCGATTCATCTTTATGTTAAAGTTACAGGCAATTACGTTCTTCCAAAAGATGCCACCATTGCGACACTTCCATTCATGGCATACCGTGCAGAAAAATATTACCCGAATCCATTAGTTTTTAATCCAGACAATTTCCTACCGGATAACACGCAGCAGAGAAATCCTTACGCTTATATTCCCTTCAGCGCCGGCCCGAGGTAAAACAGAACACGATGCGCCGAAACATCTTAGGACTTATTATTGACGTCACACGAATAGTATACGAATATACTTTCATATCTGTTAATGTTTGACCCTTTTTTTCATAGGTCGTGCTTGGGACGAAAGTTCGCTATGTCGAAAATGAAAATTTTGCTGTCCACGATATTAAAGAATAATCACATTGCTGTGGAGTTGACTTTATCGACTCATAACAGAAGATAGGCATTGGGAGATGGCGGTGGTATCACCACGAGCATTGGTGGCGCGGGTCGCGCGTCAGAGGTTATCGGAAGTCCGGGGGAAGATGAGATCATCACGCTGCCGGCGAGAAATTCTGTATCGGGAGTGACGCTTGTATCTGGATAATAATAAACCTATATTAATTTCAAGAGAACAAGAAAGTGTTAGCTATTCTGCTTCAATTCCTTTCCAGAGCTGTATCCACTCACAAACTGATAGCAGAGCGTGGTTCAGCTCATTTTCTGAGCGACGACCGAGACGACAGATACAAGCGGATTGAAACGAAAAAGCCGGCTTTCCAAGATGGCAGAGAACTGGAATCTCTCAAGCGTAGAGCCACTGGACGATACCAACTACTTTTTGTGAAGTGAAAAAATAGAAGGTATATTGAGAACCAAGAAGCTTTGGAAGAAAATGATAGGTACAAAACCGCCCGAAAAACTCGAAGAAGATGATGCCGAGTACGCTGCTAAATTTAAAGTGTGGAATGAGTGGGACGATAACAATTATGCTGCAAGAACAGTGATAATCAACTCGATGAGCAATGCACAATTATTAAAATATAGCCACGAAAAAAACGTAGATAAATTGTGGAGTTTAATTAAAAATAATATGGCAGCTGAAACGGAACAATTAAGAGCCAGATCACTGGGTGAGTTAACAAATCTACGAATGAATAAAGAGGAAAGTGTAGATGCATTTGTGAACAGAGCTGAAATTTTGAAAAATCAGTGTGTGCAGCTAGGTAAAAACATAGAAGATTATGTGCTGAGAATGTATATAATTAGAGGTCCGAGAGCGGAATTTGATCAAAAGTACGTGTTTTGGAAACTCAAAAAGAACTGACTGTGAACGACATTCGATATGCATTATAGCAAGAGGAAACGCGAAAGAGTAAGCGGAAAGAAGAAAAGAGAGACAGTGAGCACGTGAGAAAGGCAAGAGAGAGAGATCGAGGCTTGACATCTGCTGTTATAATTGTGGTATAAGAGGCCATACATCGAGCAAGTGCCGTAACAAACAAAAATGCTTCAATTGCCAAGGATTTAATCACATAGCTGAAGACTGTAAGGAACCGAAAAGAAGCGTTAAGCGTGGAAGAGGATATAGTGGATCTACTCGAGGAAAAGGATCTGGACGAGGACGCGAAGTTACATTAAAAACTACAGAGGAGGCTGTAATGACGGTGAGAGGCACAACACAAACCGTCTAGGAGGAGAAACAGGTAAAGTCGAAAAAATCTTTATGGTTGCTAGACTCAAGGGCGACAAGTCACATGGTGAATGATGAGGCTATGTTTGATAGTATCGAGGAGGATGAGAGGAATATTTCGTTAGCCGATAGAGAAGGTAAAAAAACTAACCTCTAGTGGAAAAGGAGAGATAGTAATAAAGCAGTCATCAAATGAAGATAGAATACGACTTAAGAATGTATTATATGCCCCAGGTATTAATATGAATTTGATGTCAGTTGCAAAGATCACTGATTATGGTTTCGTTGTGAAATTCGATAAGCATGGGGCTGTTGTTTATAGGAATGAAGGTGAAATTAAAATGAAAGACGTAAGAGAAGAAAATGCCTATTGTGTGAAGTCTTCGTGGATAAGCA
Source organism: Dinoponera quadriceps (assembly GCF_001313825.1). Lineage (NCBI taxonomy): Eukaryota > Metazoa > Arthropoda > Insecta > Hymenoptera > Formicidae > Dinoponera > Dinoponera quadriceps. The sequence goes on along the minus strand of NW_014557879.1, from coordinate 528 downwards.
CCAGAGCGGCGGCAGCAATGGAAGATCTAGATGCCTGACAAACGATTAGGATATGCAAATAAGAAGACAATTGAAGATGTGATGAAGGAAGAACTAGTGATTGGAATGAAAAAGAGTGACGTTGAGAAAAAACAGTGTGAACCGTGCGTAGAGGGAAAGATGTGCAAGAAAACGCACCCGAGACTAGAAGGAAGAAAAACGAGAAAGAAAATGGGTCTTTGGCATATAGACTTAATTGGGCCGATAAAACGGTTATCACGTGGAGGTAAGAGATATATTTTCACGATAATTGATGATTATTCGAAAGTGATTTTTGTAGAACTACTGAAGGAAAAGGGAGACGCAGCAGATCAATTGAAGAAATTGATATTACTGAAAGAAAATCAAACTGGACAAAAATTAAAAATTAAAAATTAAAAGCTTTGAGATCGGATAACGGAGGTGAATTTGTTGGAACTGACTTAGAAGAATGGTTAAGAGGGAAGTCTACCGTAAAATTTTCAAAAAATCAATTTTTTTGTTTATTGG
>NW_014557878.1:0-2975 GCF_001313825.1 Dinoponera quadriceps | reverse complement strand
GCAGCGACACGTTTCGCGAATCTTATCTAATGTATTACTATGTAAACAAACCGTACGGTTAGGCAATGTGCCAGCACCTAAAGCGCGGTAACTTTTACTGGCACAACGAAACTGATATCGCAAGTCTCTACATGACATCCGTACCACCGGATTCCGCGATTGGTTATATCTTAGAGGTCGATATCGTGTGTCCGCGCTCGCTACACAACACCCATGCCGATCTGCGGTTCTGTCCAATACGGGAACGGCTTCCCGGTAAACCAAAGAAAAAACTGCTAGCTATATTGCACGACAAATCGCGCTACGTCATTCATTATAAATGCCTGCAACAATGCATGGCGCACGGACTCACCGTGACGCGGACTCACCGCACGTTGCAATTTGCGTAATCACCGTGGCTCCGCGGCTACGTCGAGCTCAACACGAGCTTTCGCATCTGCGTATTAAACGACTTGAAGAGTCTAATCTCTAATCGACTAATCTCTACAAACTTATGAATAACGCTGTATTCGGCAAAACCATGGAAAACGTACGCGAACAAGTGAACGTGCGCCTCGTTACGCACTGGGACGGACAATACAGCCTGGGGGCGCTGATCGCGGAACCGAATTTCTACAGCCGAGGCATCTTTCTCGAAAATCTGATTGCTGTGGAATTGAGTCGGCTAAGTATACGACTAACAAAACGGATCTACGTGGGCATGTACCAGGTGTAGAAGTATGAAACCGGAATTTATTGTAAAAATTATACGTCTGTTGTTTGAAAATGATAAAAAATATTTTATTCAAAATAATGTCCATTGCTATTTATACATTTTTCCCACCTCTCCGGCAGTTTATGAATGCCACGCCAAAAAAACATTTCTTCTTTTGAAGCGAACCAGCTATCGAGCAATTTTCGTACATTTTCATACGAATTGAAGCGTTGTTCAGCGAGAGCGTGTCCCATTGATGCGAATAGATGATAATCAGACGGAGACAGGTCTGGAGAATAAGCCGCATGCCTTACTATTTCCCAACTGAACGCTTCGATCGTTTCCCTGACCCGTTTTGCTGTGTGTGATGGGGCATTATCATGGAGCAAAATGACTTTGTGTTGCCTTTTTCCATATTCCGGTCGTTTTTCATGCGATTTATATCGATCATTTGTTGTTGGTAGCGATCAGTGTTAACGGTTTTACCAGGTTTTAGCAGCTCCTAATAGATTACACCCTACTGATCCCACCAAACACAGAGCATTGTCTTCTTTCCAAAGCGATTTGGTCTTGCAGTGGATGTCGATGGTTCATATGGATTCACCCATGATTTCTGACGCTTAGAATTCTTAAAATATATCCATTTTTCATCACCTGTCATGATACGATGGACTTTCTTTTGTATCTGTCGAGCAGCATTTCACAAGTGGTTTTTCGATTTTTTTGCTGTCTTTCATTCAGTTCATGCGGAACCCATTTTCCCACTTTCTGAATCATGGTCTTCAAACGAATTGAGACTGCTTTCTACGTCACATTCAATTCATGCGCGAGTTCTTGTTGAGTTTAAGTATCATCTTCATCCAATAAGGCTTGCAATTCGTTGTCTGCAAACTTTTTCGCTAGTTTCCCACGCTCTTCGTTTTTCACATCAAAATCACCACTTTTGAATTTTTTGAACCACTCGAAACACTGTGTTTTACCAAGATCATGTTCACCGTAAGATTTGACAAGCATTCGATTCTGCAGCAGTTTTTTTCAAATGATAACAAAAAACCAATGCTGCCCGCAAATCGTAGTTCGTAGGCGCAAAACTCGACATGTTTAAGGTTATAGAAAAATATACCGGTGTATGGAACTTAGGTTGTTGTGTGTTAAAAATCTTCGTCAGCTGTTAGAGGGAGATGATGGCGCTGCAGAAGCGATCTTACAGTCCCTAAACTGATGGCTAGCACCATCTATAGTAAAATCTCGGTTTCATACTTCTACACCTGGTACACAACACTCCGATATAACATTAATTATGTCAACATGAACCAAACTGTAATCATTTCGTTGATAAGAAACAACGCTTGACTGTATTCAATGCACTGCACACAACCAATGTTGATACATTATAAAAACAATATGGAATATCGAAAGAAAATTAAAAAATCAGGAATTATTCAATTTCGACAGCAGTGCAGACTGACAATAGAAGATATTATAATACAGACCCAGGATATTTTTGAAACTAACGAAATACAAGTAAGTATACCAGCATATAATCTCACATTTTTTTATAAAAACACAGCAAATCCAATCAAAAACAACTCAGTACGAACTCTAATATTAAAAAAAGTGATACAGAACCTCGCGGAATTAACAAATTTAGGAAACAGATTGTCCGAAATACGCCAAGATTTAGAGAATCAAAATTCTTTTGAAAAACATAAATATTTAATATATTCAACCGCGCCGAGTGGAATAACCATTATAATTGTAATCATCGCTATAATACTAATACTAAGAAAATTACAAAACATTACGAAAAGTAACCCAATTGTTACAGAACGCAACAATGACATAAGACGAAAGATAAAAATACCTCGCTGTAAATTAAGAGAAACTCGCCAAAACAAAACCAACGAATAAAAATAATGTAATAGTTATAGACAAACGATTATACTAAAATATTGTACACGGAAAAAAACTATTGTAAAGGAAAACGTCGTCCCTCCGTTTTCTGTCTCCAACGGGGGAGGGATGTTGTAAGCACAACGATGAGATATGTCGATGACCATAAACGAAGGCCACGGCTCGAATTACAAAACGTCGCTATGCGGAAATGCAACCCGGCATTCTCACAATAGAAATATCGAAATCAGAATGGTCAGCGTCCTCACTCAAGTGACGTTGACAAATCAAAACTGTCCCCTCTGATTAAGACATAAGAAGAGGATAAAAGGGAACGTAATCCCGGCGCGGGAGCGACTCTAGACTCTTAACTCTCGGGAATCGACAC
>NW_014557877.1:0-1610 GCF_001313825.1 Dinoponera quadriceps | reverse complement strand
GGTTAATACCAGAGTATTGTGCGTACTGCACGGTTGCAAATATAGAAGAGAAGAACATCCATTATCACCACACTTTACTTTTTTATTTCAAAAAGGCAAACGAGCTGCGGAAGCTCATAAGAAGATTAGTAATGTGTATGGGGAAGATGCTTTAACAGAACGTGTGTGTCAAAAATGGTTTGCCATATTTTGTTTTAGAGATTTTGATGTTAGTGACGCGTCCCGTTCTGGTCGTCCAGCAGAGATTGATTCAGCTGTAATATAGAATACTGTCGACAAAAATCCATCGCAAACAGTACGAGAAATTGCTACGACACTTAATATATCCCACACAAGTGTAGAAAACCATTTGCGTCAGTTGGGATACGTTTCTCGCTTCATTGTTTGAGTGCCTCACGAATTGACCGAGGCCAACTTAACCGTTTGCACTTCTATCTGCCACGCGCTGCTGAAACGCCAAGAAACGATCCATTTTTGAAGCGGTTGGTTACGGGAGATGAAAAGTGGATCGTCTACGATAACGTAGTAGGTAGAAGATCATGGGGAAGCAGCAGTGAACCACCACAAACAACCTCGAAGGCAGGATTGCATGCGAAGAAAATTATGCTCTCAGTGTGGTGGGATTATAAAGGTATCATTTATTATGAGCTCTTACCATCAGGCAGGACGATCGATTCAACTGTATATAGCTCCCAATTAACGAAATTGAATCAAGCAATACGTTCGAAACGTCCAGAATTGGCAAATCGAAAAGGAGTCGTTTCCACCATGACAATGACAGACCCCATACTTCATTAACGACTCGGAACAAATTGTTAAGGCTTGGCTGGGATGTTTTGCATCACCCTCCTTATTCACCGGCACCCTCTGATTATCATTTGTTACGGTCGCTGCAAAATTCTCTGAACGGGAAAAACTTTGCTAATAATGAAGCTGTTAAAAGCAACTGGATCAGTTTTTTGCCTGTAAATTTCAAACGTTTCATGAATGTGGGATTATGAAATTCGTAAAAAGATGATATGAAGTCATAGAAAAAAATGGTCAATACATTATTGATTAGTATATATTTTGTGTATTAAATAAATTGTATTATATATTGGGTAAGTGCAAAAGTGCATGCAGAGCTTGTGGGTAAAAGTCAGACTGTGATTAGGCAAACAAAGTTCTTCATTCAATCAATGATATATTCTCCATTGTTGTCTATAATCTTTTTCCAACGTGCTGGCAGCATACGGATGCCCCGATCATAAAAACTGCGCGGTTTAGATTCGAAGAACGAAGACACCACGTTTTTTAAGGCATCCAAAGGGTCAATTTTTTTCCATTTAAATGATTTTGCAATTACTGGAACAAGTGATAATCAGAAGGTGCGATATCAGGAAAATACGGTGGATGAATTAGGACATCCTATTGCAGGCTGTTCAGTTTGCGCAGCGTCTGTCTCGAAACGTGTGGTCTTGCGTTGTTGTGGTGAAAGACTACGCCCTTGCGATTTGACAAATTCGGACGTTTCTGTTTGATTTCTCGGTTTAGATTGGTAAATTGGCGACAGTACTTGTCGGAATCAATCGTTTGACCAGCGGGGAGAAACTCAAAATAAATTATGCCCT
>NW_014557876.1:5130-5410 GCF_001313825.1 Dinoponera quadriceps | reverse complement strand
AGCCCATCCATATGCCGGACGAGGCGGTTCACCAAAATGCGCTTAAAGAGCTTCCCCGCCTCATCCAGCAGATAGATGGGCCCGCGGGTGAGTCCTGCCCGGTTTCGGGAGCAGGCCACTTTCTATACTAATCGGCCCGCCCTGAGGCAGTCCGTCTGTCCCAGGGCGACTCCCAACTCCGCCTTCCTCCGCCCCCGGTATCCCATCCGGGGGCTTTCCCCGACCCTATGCGTCTTACCGCCGCTCGGACCTTCTCGGCGGAGAACCCCCCCCCCCCCCC
>NW_014557876.1:0-4980 GCF_001313825.1 Dinoponera quadriceps | reverse complement strand
ACCCCCCCCCCCCACCGAGTTGGGACGGTAGCCCCTCCCCGGGAGGAAATAGGTCGCCGATAATGTCGCGGACGGGGGTCCAGATTCGTTTGACATGGCGATCTCGACAACATGTTGCAATATTGGTACATACATTGAAAAAAGGATTTGATAATAAATAAGTACGAAAATTTGGTGAATATTTGCCGACCAAGTATTGAATTACTGCAACCGAATAATTTAGTTCTGTACACTAAATATATAATATACGAAAGTATCGTATGTACAGTATGTGAAACTAAATTATTTGGTTGCAGTAATCAAATATTTCGCTAATTTGGAAAATATTCACCAATTTTTAATATTTATTATCAAGTCCTTTTTTTAATGTAGAAAGCCTCGAGTATATCAAGCAATGATTGACAACGGCGATGATTGGACGACTTATTAACACATTGCGTACGGCACTCTACTCGCTCAATAGAAATATCGCATATCAAATATCGCTCGTGGAAATATCGCATATCAAATGGTCGTATGAAAATATCGAATCGAAGCAACCCTGATTCAAATACGTTCAAATGCGCACCGATACGGGCGCGCCAAATGATTGGAATTCGCACAAGGCGTTCGCACTCAGCCGGTAAATTAGATTCGCGAAGAAAGGAAGCTAAGCGAGGGCGTGCGAGCGAACATTTCGTAACATGGATAATATGTAAATTGTCGTAGTTATCGGTTATCGAAACGAAAATACACATCGATGCGGATCACGACGAGTGTTTCCTGAGAATTTCAACCTATCGTGGGAAGTGAGTCATTTCTTATGATACGGTGAGCGAGAGAGGAATACTCGACGGTGTTCTGCACTCGTAATTAATTTGATTTTAATGCAGGGACGTGTCGAAGATGTAAATATGACAATTACAAGTATATGATTGAATCGTATCCTTCGAGCGATCATACACTTAACCTAACCTGTATTACCTGCAATATTAACGCATTCGCTACTAATATCGATTCATTTGAGGAACCTTCCGTATGACTGTACTTTTTAATTTAATTTTGTCAAACGAACTTGGTTGACTTATATATTCGTAGAAAGTAAAGCTGTCACATAAGTATGACATTGTTCTTTCTTGCGCGAGGTTGATGTCACATATAATGTTTGTAGCAAATCTATCAACTTTGCTTGCAACGTAATGAAAGGCCGCTTCTTAATTTTAGATCATGACAGCTATAAAGGTACATGGTGGAACCTCGAGGCTGCTGGTAAATGAAGAAGTGCATATTTGCCTACCTTGGCGTATCAAATATACGCAATCTCACATACTGCATTCCAAATGCTCCAAGAGTGAAAATGGCTGCAGTAGCAGCAAGGACAATGAGGCCTGTCAGTTTTGCGTGTATGTGTAATAACACGAACGTATTGAGAAATATACTTGTCTATTAGTAGAGGAATTAAGGGCTAATTTCTCTATCACTATCTTATGTATTACTTATCTTCTATTGATGATTGATCGATATGTCTATCTGGCAATATTGAATCTCATAAAGATCATTGACGAGTGAATAATGAAATTTCAGTTATACACTTATTCATCATTCTTGCACTTGATGTTAAAGATGATCCAAATTTGTGACGAAAATGTTCACGATACATGTATTTCTGATTGCTACATCAAACTGTTTGCACTTCCATTAGTGAGGTCAGCTCTTATATGTCCTTAATTTGTTTATTGATTGAATATCTTGAGAGCCATATTATTTGTATTTATATTTATCTTTCAGATATAATAATACCTTAGAGCTGCCGCATATGCCTGACATGGTGTTCCCCAATAACGTATTGATACTGACTCATTAGAATGGAGCATTGCTGCAATTCAATGCTCTGGATGCTCTGAGGCATGTGTCCAATGGGATAATCAACATACAACTGGCATGGAAAGAGGCATGGAAAGTATCTAGGTATAACTTAGCGCCGTGTTCCTTTCAATCTTGCCAGCTGTTCTAATTCTAATATTATATTTCTCACTCAAATACATTGGCAGACCAGACAGCAGTGAATATTTGGAAGAAAGGGTGAAACCCTTCGATTGGACGTTCACTACTGACTACACTGGTACAGTATCCGGCTTTGAGGTTGAAGAGACCGACGAGAGGATCGATATGGATAAACTGAGACAGAGAGACAAGATCCTGTTCTATAATGATTTAACATTGTTCGAAGACGAACTTCACGACAACGGTATTGCGGTAAATTCAGTGAAAATTGTAAGTTACTTCGTACCATACATTTTTCGACAACGTGTGCATACAACGAAATCCTCTCGATTCTTCTCCTGCGCAGAGAGTCATGCCCGGTAGCTTCTTCATACTATTACGATACTTCTTGAGAATCGACAATGTAATGCTGAGGATAAACGATACTCGCTTTTAGCACGAACTCGGCAAGAATTACTTGTTACGCGAGTTCACGTCACGAGAAGCCGAGGTTCAAGATATCCGAGTAAGTAATACAGTAGCGCTATGGATGACCTTGTTACAATCTTGTCTCAAACATTTGGGTTTTTAACATTTTCGTTGTTGGCGTCACACACGTGTGTGACGTATCGATCTTTCACGGGAGGCAATTCTTTATTTCATACTCACACAAACGCATCAGACTATACATAACAAATGAAAACTTAAAATATTATTCCGCAAGGCCTCCCCGGCGCTCTTCTCGGAGCCGAGCGAAATAGCGCCCCACTTGCCACTAATTAGAAGCCATTATCACAAGTTGATAATACCTGAAAAAGAAGAAGCTAAATTAAACGAAGACGCGAGCAACTCTCAAGACACGTCCGCGGAGTCGCGGGATACATCTGCGACTGAAGGGAAACCAGAGCAACCCGGTGAAAACACGACGGACTGCTCCATCATCTAAGACTTATTCCACTGAAACTCGCGTGTGATATGTGATATCGTGTTTGCTCGCGAAGAAACACTGATGAGGAACTCGCTCTGTAGAGATCATTGATTCTCGATACCTTGGATGTGACAAAAAACACTCGAAGGATCTATATTTATGCGCCGAAAGTGAGACGTCGCTTTTATCTCGGGTCGATTGATATCAAAGTCCCAATCGAGACCGAAATCTCGGTCTTAACTCACGCTTGTCATTTGATTATTCACGTCTTTCCTTCACGCGTTTTAATTTTGTATGAAGACCTACCTAAAGATAAATCGTCATCCGTCGGTGTCCGCCGCAAACTCTGCGATATCAATCTTTATTCTTTTTATTTTGGCGCATTCAAATTTCCAGGCATTCGTAAAGTATATTCTATCGCAGGTCGAGAGAGAGATGTTATTAACAAAAGAATAACTCATAATAAAGTAACAAAATGTACTTCCTACGCCTTCAAAAGTCGTCTAGCTTATTTAGGCGGACTTATCGTTATTAATTATCATCGTACGAGCTCGATCGATGTGTGATAACCACGTTCGTCTTTCGATATAAAACTTGTACGATATCCTCGCTCAACATTGTGCAAAAATGCTATTCACTTGAGGTGCCTTATCGTGCCAAGTGTCGCTTCGTTATTTATTCGCGACGCAGACGCAGGTTGGAGTTTGCGCTTTCATAGTGGAGGTCACCGATCACTTCTTAATTCAGCATTATTTCAAACGTCATTCATCCGGAGAATCTTGCCTACGGAGGTTCAGGTGCATCTCGTGCAGGTGTTGAAGGGAGAGACGACGTGTTACCTGAGAACTTCGCTTCTCGTCAACTCAAGCTCGCCGGCAACGAAATGAACACCAGCTGCGACGAGAGAGTGCATTATCGGCCGGCGGCTTCTCCATCACGAATGTGCAGAAGCAGGATGAGGGTTAGCTCACGTCATAAAACGACAAAGAAGAGAGGATGGTGATTATGATCAGAGTGTTAGGTTTCCTCTCGGAGGAACCGCGCTTCGGAAAAAGGAAAATTGTTTCGCGAATATTTTCCCCGTTAAAGCGACTTCATCGAGAGACGACGTAATGTAATGATGCGTCGCAAATTCTGTGTTTCAGATACATTTGTCGGAAGCCCGGAAGAAGCGGATATAATTAATGGGGTAACATACAGGTTCAACGATGTCCATGAGTCCATTGCATAGTACGTATATATCTGCACGTATGTAAGATGATTCAGAACACAACCGCTTGTCTTTCAAAAGACACATTTCCGGCTGGATTCTGAGACGACTTTGCCAAAATCTCGTTCAGAGCTTTCGGATTGCAAAGAGAAATAATTCTGCGAATATTTGCGCATTCACGTTGCTTCTTTCTTCTCACAAACTTTCTCTTGTACACCGACTCGAGTGAAAATTCGTCGGAACAGAATCCTCACGACAGCTTCCGCCATACCATCGAGAACAACGAGTACAATGTGGAGATACCGAAGGTCTCGGACCACGGGAATTGGAGCGCCATAGTCGGCATGTCTGGTCGATGAAGTCGTGAAGACGATGGACCGTTTTCCGTGAGTTGTCGCTCGCTACTTAGTCCTGGTCTACAACAGGCGCGTTAAGCCTTACCGTTATCGGCGACTTATCTCTTTCAGATGAACACGTGGGGATACACCGTCTCTTCCGAACATCTGTACTGCAACTACATAGCAATAAATAATGACTTGAGCTTGTGCACATTCATGCAATCCTCGGTCGAAACGTATATATAGGCTCGGATCATTCGCTGTGAGTAGAGGGGTTAGGCCGGTTCTGGCGCAGTTGGATCTGTTTTACCGACCGAGTAGCAAATCCAGTTGGCGCAGTTGGATCTGTTTTACCGGCCGAGTAGCAAAAACCAGTTGGCGTAGTTGGCGCAGTTGGCGCTGTTTTTATTTTTTTACCGGCCGAATAGGGCCCCCTTCAGCGGTCGGTAGGCGCTGTTTTTTACCGGCCGAATAGGGCCCCCTTCAGCGGTCGGTACCCCCTCCTCCGACAGTCGGTGTACCATCGCGCACCCCCTCCTCCG
>NW_014557875.1:0-1399 GCF_001313825.1 Dinoponera quadriceps | reverse complement strand
TCTATTGGAAAAATAATGGATTACTTTTTACTAGACCTAATATATGACAGACTTCGGCATGCATCAGGCCTGTGTAATGCCACTGACTGAGTTCGCTATTAATAATTATAACGTCCAAATATTAATTGATGCGGCGGTATATAATTTCGCGTAGACTTGATAGCGCCACTGCATGAAATACTTCTATCCGATTAAAGCGACACGTTGCAGCGTGGTTCTCGATATACTGACCTCTATGGACACTGATTGGCGCGAGTGCGTGAACATCGACCGTCACGTAATGACAATGAAAGCTGGCATCTCATATTTTTGCTCAAACGCTTTATTGAGCTTTAACGCTTTCGTCGCAGTGCTCTACTACGTGGGCGATTACACACTTGCTGTCATGTATTTCTCGGAGAACAGCAATGCCACTTTACGGCCGTTTCCCATGAAGATACTCTTTCTCTTCGAAGCTGAGCGATCGCCGATCTATGAGTTTCTCGTGGTCGTCTTGTTCCTGCATGCAATGTTAAACGTGTACACGCTTACTACGCTGAACGCTCTGATCTTTACTCTGGTACGCCCTCAAAATTCTATGACGCATCGAATCACAACCCAAGAATATCGACGACCGCAAAATTAATGCAGCTCTTCTCGCAATATAATGTGTTTTGCAAAAACATGCAAATCGCATTCAAATCTGACGATGCCTAAAAACTTGGTCTGAAAGTATGAAACTTTACAGGTCGCCGATCGGAAGATTTTTATAATTGAATAATCGATTATCATACACGTGGAGGAATATTACGTTCTGTTTTCTTCTCCTCCTTCCATTTAATCGAGACTATACTTCAAAGTGCATTTTCCTCTTTCAACATAATACTCGAAATCTTTGTAGATACTTAAGGGGGAAGTCTACTGTGACAAGGGAAAAAACAGGCCGATATTCCGGATATTTTTTCTAACAAAATATGACTCGTACATTAAATTAAATTAAACCGTCATTTTTATTATATATTCAAGTATTTGTAAAAAAATTTTCAAGTCGAAATATTCAAAATTGCCGTCGTGGCACTCCTTCAAGTGCAGGTCCGTTTTTTTTAGGTGCCCAAACGGTGTACATGAAATCTCACGTCTGGGTGATATGAAACAAAAAACAAAATATGGTTATCATCTACATAATATTGACTCTTGTCTGACGGAGGATTTTGTCGATAAAAAATTTTGGCGCCGAAAAAAAATTCTTGAAATTTTTTTCTATTTTTTTGCCCAAATTTGATGTTATTATTGTTTATAACAATTACACAAAGAACAATATCAAAAAAATGCTCCGCCAGACGAGAGACACTATTCCAGAGAATATGTGGTTAAAATTTCAAGTCGATTCATTCATTAAAACTCGAGATATCGTGTACAC
>NW_014557874.1:0-1552 GCF_001313825.1 Dinoponera quadriceps | reverse complement strand
TTTTTGCCGGTCGCGAGACGACGCGTCGTCGGACAACTTCACGATTCTGCAATTACATCCGCGTTGACTCCCCCCCCCTTCCCCCTCCATTGCCGTCAGATCCCGATTTTTCGAAGGAACCCCGTCAGCGGAAAATCGTCGTCGTTCTCGTCGCCGGCTCGGCCCGGATTTCAAAGGGATGAGCTTCGTTCCGTAACAATAATACAACAAGGAGGATCGAGGCTTACTTCGAGCGAAGGATACGATGTCTACAGTCGTGCTGGAAGCTGATCCGTCTAATCAAGACGAACTTCGGAAAGTGTGCTTCATAGGGAGATCGTCGCTACGCGCAATCAGGTCGTTTTATATCTGTACGAAACAAGTCCGTCTCGTTGAGTCGCGAAGAACGGCGACGTGATGCAAGAGCTCCGATAGGAATTATATTCATCGGCCGTAATCTTATCGATCTAAGCGCTGATACTTCTCTCGTGTATAATACGACTGACCCACGATCGTAAAAATATCGAAATATATTTACCAGAGGGAACGAGCAGTCAATCGAAGTACAGTTTCAACGACGTTTATAAAAAAAAACAGATAAATGTCGGAATATTTTGTATAGCGACATAATGATACACATGCTATGCATAATGACACGTAATTTATTATTATTAGCGGCCTGCTCGATAATATATGATATTTCGGTTTACTTAGTTCAACGATATCACGCATTAGAAAGAGAATGTACATTCCAGACGGGACGCAAAAATAATCGCTCTTGGCCAAGAGATACAAATTCTTAGTTCTGAGCCATTAGGAATCGGCTTTCGCGACAGAAAACAGATCTTCCTTGTATTGGTCGACGATAGACGTCAGCAAGGAAACTCAATCGTAAATAATTATCGTGACCGGCGATAAACATTGATATTGACGTCAAACGTTGTTTTGCTGTTATGCAAATGCAAGATCATCGAGCGATCCGCTGCTATTATGCAAATGCAGGATCGTCGAGCGATCCGCGATGTTTAGCTGAGACGCGAAGTTCTTATTACTACTTCTATTAATACTGCTGATATTGTACCGAGCGTTCCAATGCTTTCGGATGAAACTCGGCATTTCCATTCTTCCTTTGTCACGGGCCACTCAGGACTCGCTCGTCAGTTCCGATTTCAAAGGAGGAAGTGAGAAGACAAGAAGTATAGCGGGCGCATGCGACACAACAGAAGCTGTCAGTTAGGAACCTCGGCGTAGGTATCACTCAGAAAAGGAGTACTCGCGAGAGGAGAAGTTTTCCGCCGGCAACAAGCGCGCATCGACTTCCTGCGTCGAGGCGAATCGGCTGAATCGCCGACTTCTTTTCAGGGCGGCAGACAGACAGTCGGCCGGCCGGTCGGTCGGTTGCTCGCTCGGTCCGTCCCGCAGCGGAAGCGAATTGCCCCGTTGTGTTTTGCACCCCCGTCGCCCCTCTTCACCCGCCGTCGTTTCCCCCGAGCCCTCGTCGCCTCCTTCCACCGCGTTTGGAATCACTTTAAATTTTGGCAGACTAGACTGTTTCTCGCGCAACTTCCAGGAT
>NW_014557873.1:4014-4319 GCF_001313825.1 Dinoponera quadriceps | reverse complement strand
CTTCCCGGTACGGCAGCCAAAAAGCGCGAAAACGACAACGTGAGACGGTGGAAGGAGCTCTCTCTCTATTTCGACGACAGCTCTCTCTCCTTGCCAAACGATAACTCTCACTCGGCGGTAACGATATCTCTCTCCAACTCGGCGGTAACGATAACTCTCCAACTCGGCGGTAACGATATCTCTCTCCAACTAACTCAAAAGTTTTTCACCGACAAGATCGTAGCGATCCGCTACCTCTTCCCCCTTCCTTTTCGGCAGCCGAATCTTTGCCGGCGGTGCCCGAGTCGCCTCCGAGCCCGCCGCTC
>NW_014557873.1:3280-3826 GCF_001313825.1 Dinoponera quadriceps | reverse complement strand
CCGCCCCCTTGGAGCGGGGTGTACACGCGGTCGGGGCGCGGGGCTCGCCTCTACTGCTACCGCGCGCCCGAGGCGCGCGGTCTTCGTTAACTAAAAAAAAACAAACTACAAAAAAGACTAATAACCTTAATTCGGCGCGCTCCTATGAGCACGCCACACGCCTTGCGATAGGGCTTTCGCCCTTGGGATGGGCGCTCCGAGCCGCCACGTCACAGTACTTTTCGAGTTATGTGGATTGAAAATTACGGTACCGCCGGCATTAGCATTACCCAGTCGTGATGTATGACATGTCTGATACTGTCACGTAAGGTGTAACCGAGTTAGCTAACCGAATTACCAATAAAGGTATTCTTCAACCGGATCACAATAAAGGTAGACAAATTCGACGCCGAGTTAGAGATGAAAGGATACCGTAAATTCTTGCATCCGCTCAATTGCATCACTGCTATTCATTAAGACGTACAGAAAGAGATTCTGGAATTAGTCGCAGCACGATCTGGCGAATTTTCCATGAAAACAAGCTGCATCCGTACAGAATGTCTCTTC
>NW_014557873.1:0-3261 GCF_001313825.1 Dinoponera quadriceps | reverse complement strand
ATTGCAAAATTCGATTTTAGATACAGATTCGAATTTTGCAATTGGATTCGTCAACAATCGCGCAACTTTCATCAGAAAATTTTATTTTCTGATGAATGCACATTTTCAAGTGACGGCTCTATAAATACATGTAACTGTCAATATTGGGTACAAGAAAATCCTCATTGGTTCCGAGAAATTGACCATCAACACGTTTGAAAAGTTAATGTTTGATGCGGAATTATTGGAAAATATATCGTTGGACCGCATATCTTTAAAGAGAACCTAAATGGTATTCGGTACGCCAATTTCATTGAAAATGATCTTCCGCCCTTGCTTGAAAATATTGCTCTACAATTGAGCCTAAACATGTTTTTGCAGCAAGATGGATGTCCAGCGTATACATCTAGAGTTGCCCGTGAACGGAACGAAATGTTTCCAGATAAATGGATAGGCAAATATGGCCCACATCATTGGCCACCACGATCACCGGACCTCTCTGTTCTCGATTACTATTTGTGGGGAAGACTAAAAGATCTGGTATACCGCGAACGCCCTACGACAAGAGATGATATGATTCGTTGAATACGTCTCGCTATTCGTTCTCGTCTCGAAACGACCTGATACATGTAAAACGACGACTTATCATTCTTCTATTTATTGCTTTCCTTTCTAAGTTTTTTTTCCTAATTTTTTTTTGGATTTTCTTCTGCTTTTTGGTTCTTTTTAATTTTTAAATTTTGTAGCTTAATATTTTTAATGATTCGTGGTATATATGTAAAACGACGGCCTAACCTTCTTTTTATTCTTGCGATTTTTTAAAGTCTTTTTTACGGTTTTTCTTTCTTTCTTTAGATCTTTTTATCTTTTAGGTTTTTCGTTGCTAATTTGTGTTACTTTCTTCTATTTTATTTTATTTTGTTTATTTATTTATTTGTTTATTTATTTATTTAATTTATTTTACTTTATTTATGTATATATTTATTTATTTATTTATTTACCTTTTCCATGCCGCCCTCGGAGCATACCCAACATAACATGAGACAGCCGTGGTCAAAGGGGGTTCAGAACGAGATCGGGACCAGGTCACGATGAAGTCAGGATGAGTTCAGGATGAGTTAGGTTACCGGGTTTTCGGAAAGATGATATTTGTGACATAGGTCGGGCAGGCAGGGAATATATTATTAGAGTGTGAAAAGAGAAGTGGTAGCTTTCCCTCTCTCCATTTTTGTTCTCTCGCCCGTATTTCCTAAAATATTTTTGAGGTAAGGTTGGTGTCAGAGGGGACGTTGCTGCCCCTGAGAAGCGCAATCAGTCGCACTCACCCCACCGTTCCACCACCTCCCGTTGAGGCGATGTATTTTTGGAAGTTGCGTTTTTGGAATGGAGAACGTCTCACAAGTCTGCCACGATTGCTAATAATATATCGGGGGTGCGGGGACCGACGCCCCATTCTTCAGGCTTTCTAACGAACATAGCACCACTGCCCTAACATCACTCGTTCGAAAGTTACAGCCGGTTTCCCTTAAAAACCAAACGGTCATTCTTTCGGGCTTCTAATTCTTCACAAATTGAAATATTACATTTTTTTTGTTACCTATTTATTTATGTTATTTACTTTCCTTGCTTTTTAATTTTTCCTAAGTTTTCTAAAAGTTTCTATTCTAATATTTTTTGCTCTTTCGAAACTTTACTCTTTTCGCTGCTTCATTTTTTGTCATTAATTCGTGATAGATGTAAAACGACGATTTATCGTTCTTCTATTTATTGCTTTTCTCAGTTTAAAAAAAATTTTTTTTTCTTCTGCTTTTTGGTTCTTTTTAATTTTAAAATTTTTGTTGCTTAATATTTTTACTGATTCGTGATATATATGTAAAACGACGGCCTAACCTTCTTTTTATAAAAATAAAAATTCTTGCGTTTTTTTAATGTCTTTTCTCGGTTTTTTCTTTGTTTAGATCTTTTTAACATTTACGTTTTTCGTTGCTAATTTGTGTTATTTTCCTCTATTTTATTTTATTTTGTTTATTTATTTATTTGTTTATTTATTTACTTAATTATTTTTATTTTATTTATATATATATTTATTTATTTATTTACTTTTTCCATGCCGCGTTCGGAGCATACCCAACATAACATGAGACACCAGTGGTCAAAGTGGGGACTCAGAATGAGACCGGGACGAGGTCAGGATGAGTTCAGGATGAGTTATAAAGAATGTGGATGTTGAAATTATTTGAGAACGTAACACTTTATTTGTATAAGAAAAGAATGGAGTGAGTTACAAGGCCGAATGGTTTAATATACTAGCGAGATTATTTGATCCGTTTGAATTATAAAGAAAAACATGTTTCGATGGCTACGTGAGATATGTGAGAGAGTGTGAAAACTCGTGATGGGTATCGATATTCGATACATTATCGAATATCGATCGGGATAGGCACACGCAGTCGATTAATTTAGCATACAATATAAGAGCACGCATTGTGCCCAGAGACTCGATGTTTAATTCCAACACACCTCCTCAATGTGTGCTTTGGTTTGCTCTGCCCCCTTGAATGTTCCTTAGCTCAAGGTACTCAACGCACCTCTCATGCTTCACTTTTAGTAAAGTCTTCGTTAGGATGTCAGCACACATCTGGTTCGTCGGTAAATGTTGAAGTCTTATGTGACCTCTTTGGACAGCCTCTCTCAGGAAATGGTACCGTATATCTATGTGTTTAGTGCGTGCATGAAAGACAGCATCCTCGGCCAGACATAGAGCACCCTGATTGTTGACGTTTATTGTGATGTCAGCTAGTTCGTCTAGTTCGAGTTCGATGAGTAGACTCCGGAGGTGTAATGCCTCTTTGACTGCTTCCGATAAACTAATGTATTCTGCTTCTGTGGGAGACAGTGCNCTTCTGTGGAAGACAGTGAAACTGTGCGTTGCTTCTGCGATCTCCATGTAACTGCAGCATTACTAATCTTTAATGCGTAACCGCTTAAAGATCTACGATCCGTTTGGTTGTTGCCCCAATCAGAATATCCGTGCAGCGGTCGACTATTCAGTGAATATACCAGTTCCATCTGATAGGTTCGACCTAGATATCTTAGCACTCGTTTTGCTGCTACCCAGTGACATTTCCTGGGGTCTGAGTTGAATTGTGCAAGTCTCGACACAGTATTCGCTATATTCGGTCTCGTAGTGATTGCCAGATATAGCAACGCCCCAACAAATTCTCGATACTGGTGTTCTTCAATTCTTGCTGATTCTTCTTTGCTTATTTGTACTGACCCACA
>NW_014557872.1:0-607 GCF_001313825.1 Dinoponera quadriceps | reverse complement strand
CAAAAAACGCTTGTTTACATTTATTTCCTTTTTTATAAAATAGTTACACGGGAAAAAAATTTTTTATAGATAATTGTTAGTTTATCTGAATAGGCAAAGAATAAATGTTTTTAAAAATATTGTAAAACCGTTCTGACAAAATTTGAAAGTATTTTTTGACTGATTTTAAGACATATTTGTTGTTAGGAATTTTTCATAAAACTTAATAGTTTTTGAGAAAAAAATTCGCAAAGTTTAAACAAAAAATTTTCCCTTTCAGACCCCATTTTGTGTCCGCCATTTTAAATTTCGAAAAAATCCAACGGGGTTTGAAAGAGCAGACATCTATAACATCGTTTATAGTGATTGCGATGGCATGTGCAAATTTTGTCCAACTCAAAATAAACATAAAAAAAACCGTGAAAAATTTATGAATTTTTCGGAAAAACGTTCTATAACTTTTCCGGTTTACAATTTAGGTAAAATTTCTCATTGGCATTCGAAAGAGGAAGTCAAAATTTATAAGAAATGATGTTTGATTAATTCTCATATGATTTTTTCGTTAAAAGATATAAGGTTGAAAATTAAAAAAAAATTTGTGTTATGTGGGAGGAAAAGGGTTAAGAGA
>NW_014557871.1:0-1561 GCF_001313825.1 Dinoponera quadriceps | reverse complement strand
GTGTTAACCTGGTATCACCAGGTTTTAGCAGCTCATAATAGATTACACCCTTCCGATCTCACCAAACACAGAGCATTGTCTTCTTTCCAAAGCGATTGCAGTAGATGTCCATGGTTCGTCTGGATTCACCCATGATTTCTGACGCTTAGGATTCTCAAAATATATCCATTTTTCATTACCTGTCATGATACGGTAGACTTTCTTTTGTATCTGTCGAGCAGCATTTCATAAGTGGTTTTTCCATTTTCTTACTGTCTTTCATTCAGTTCATGCGGAACCCATTTTCCCACTTTCTGAATCTTTCCCATGGCTTTCAAACGAATTAAAACAGCTTTCTGCGTCACATTCAACTCATCCGCGAGTTCTTGTTGAGTTTGAGTATCATCTTCATCCAATAAGGCTTGCAATTCCTTGTCTGCCAACTTTTTCGGTGGTTTCCCACGCTCTTCGTTTCTCAAGTCAAAATCACCACTTTTGAATTTTTTGAACCACTCGAAACACTGTGTTTTACCAAGAGCATGTTCAGCGTAAGCTTCGGCAAG
Source organism: Dinoponera quadriceps (assembly GCF_001313825.1). Lineage (NCBI taxonomy): Eukaryota > Metazoa > Arthropoda > Insecta > Hymenoptera > Formicidae > Dinoponera > Dinoponera quadriceps. Next base: position 1,019 of record NW_014557871.1, on the reverse strand, counting down.
CATTCGATGCGATTCTGCAGCAGTTTTCTTCAAATGATAACAAAAAACCAATGCTGTCTGCAAATCGTAGTTCGTAAGCACAAAACTCGACATGTTTAAGGTTATAGAAAAATATACCGGTGTATGGAACTTGAGTTGTTGTGTGTTGAAAATCTTCGTCAGCAGTTAGAGGGAGATGATAGCCTTGCAGAAGCGGTCTTACGGTCCCTAAACTGATGGCTAGCACCATCTATAAAGAAATTCTGGTTTCATACTTCTACACCTGGTAAGTAATTAAAAAGACATGAATGAATAATTTTAACAACTTGGTTAAATTTAGGGCATTTTGAATAAAACAATTTAATAATTATACTAATAACATAATTTACTTTTCACATGGGTTAATAATATTGACAAATTGATGAGAAAAATCATTGTTAACGATACAATATTTAAAAGATAAAGCAGTTAGCTAAAGTTAAATAATGAGATATATGGGTTAACATTAAACAAACTTTTATAAATCACCATTAGTGGAATAATGCAAATACAAGATGAAGATTAAAGTGAGATTATAAGTAAAAAAAGTAGTCCGTGTAACTTAATTTAACACAATCGGATTTAACGTAACAAGAATGTTTAATGTATCCGTATAGAGAGAAAAATATTATTATATAATACAAGGAAGAATATAATTACACCGTGTATGTGTGTGTTTTGAGGAGTAAAGTGAGATTGGAGATTGGATTGCAACGATTAAACGTCATGTTTAAATATGAAATAGAGACTTANTTTAGGTGAATCGTCTGTAGTGAATAGTACGTATAACATGGGTTCGTTGATACTCAACAGAAGAAGAAGAAGAAAAATGACTGACTGACTGACTGGCTGACTGACTGACTGATTGACTGACTGATTGACATTGACTAATTGACACTGGCTGTCTGACACTAACTGACTGACACTGACCGACTGACACTGACTAACTGACACTGACTAACTGACACTGAGTGGCTGAGGAGTTGCCAGAGAGTAAGGGT
>NW_014557870.1:0-614 GCF_001313825.1 Dinoponera quadriceps | reverse complement strand
GTACCTGGGCCCTCTGTGCTGTCTAAATTTACAATACCGCTCTCGTTCTAACGTACTCCATCTACCGGTAAGGTGTCACGCATGAAAACACTTCGAAAGAAAAATATACACCTCGCCAGTTTTTCCAACTGTACGTTGGTCATTACACCCGCCGATAATTTTAGCGTCTCCTTGACTTTTTTTTTTTCTTCGAGACACCTTTTCCACCTTTGTTTGGAGCAAGATAGACTCCTCGACCTTTCATAACACGATCTTGCATGGCACGATGATGACGTTTTAATTCTTCCAATTGACGTTGCGCGGCTTTCTTATCGTTTACCGCTTTAACGATTCTAGCTGTTCCTCCGACCAGCGAACCGACTACTCCTAATAACGGTAGAACTGGTAAAACACCACCACGTTTCGCCGTCCGAGGTATTCGTTCTTTTTTATTCATCATCTTCTTCGTTTTTATACACATGCCGAGTTTTTTCTTTGTTTTTATCGCCGCCCAGACTGCTGTAGCTGCAGCTCTCTCGCCTAGAGTCGAATCTTTCGCAGTTATGCGTTCTCGAGCTTTCACAGAGAGAATCTCATCCGCTGCGTGCCTTTCGGCGAGATCGTTGCTACGCGAA
>NW_014557869.1:301-677 GCF_001313825.1 Dinoponera quadriceps | reverse complement strand
TTTATATAAATACTATCAACAAATAATTGATAATGTTTAAACGTCAAAAAGGAGAAATGATATTTTCACTAGTAACATTATATTTCGTGGAAAACAAGGAGATTACAATTTATCAAATTGAAATAATAATCGTACACATAAAAGTGTTCCGAAGCATACAGCATACTGGAAGAATGCTTCGGACGAGTCACGCGATACATTTCCATCATAACCCACGTGGCAGTTATTGATTTTGGAATTTAGTTACTTTCAGTAGTAGAAACAATGCTATATCGAAGCAATGCGGGTGCTAATTTGTTACGCGGAAATAATATGTATTGAAATCTGCTTCACTGAGGGCTAACTTGTGCGGAAAACGTCAAATTAATGTGAATAG
>NW_014557869.1:0-218 GCF_001313825.1 Dinoponera quadriceps | reverse complement strand
TTATGAAATCTTGTCAAGGGCTTAGACAATGCCCCAACAATTCATTGAGATGCAATTTTAGAGTACACGCTTGCTTTATATAAGTACTGTAAACAAATAATTGATAATGTGTTAACGTCAGAACGGAGAAATGGTATTGTCACTAATAACATTACATTTCGTGGTTAATAAATATTTGTAACGATGAAAATATTGTAATATATATGGTATTATAAATT
>NW_014557868.1:1572-3581 GCF_001313825.1 Dinoponera quadriceps | reverse complement strand
CTGTTACTACCTTAATCAGCAGCAGCAACAGCAGCAGCAGCAACAGCTTCAATTGTCCAAGTCTCAGCGGTCCATACAATCGGATCAGATGGCAATGGTGAGCGTAACGCTGCTTTTCTGGTTTAATTCTCCCTTTTTCTCCGGCTGTGTGCTCTCTTTGCCGGCCGCTTTTCTCGTTGCGGCTCGCATTATAGTAGGAAAGTAAATGGTGGATTCTGTTATTGCAGGCTACGTGTCGCGTGGGATTTGCGTTTAGGTACTGTAACCACTCATCCGTGCAACTCACACATATACACACGTGCACAAATACAGGTGTACTGTATGGGCATGCATCTCTAATTTATTCACGCCAGTTCATACCACGTTTAACCATTCGCTCGCGAGTAAGTGGTTAACCCCGCAACAACGCCTACCGAGCCTAACGAAAAATGTTAACACGTTCGTTACGGTGTGACCGATCTCTCATCAGAAATCAGCGTCACACGTAAATGCGTGACACATTGTGAGAAATACTTGTCTGCACAGAAAAAAATATTATTTTACTGCGAAGAAAAGCAATTATTCAGTTTATTTTCTTTTTTAAATAATGGTTATGTTGAACAAAGAATGTTTTCTTGACAATAGTGTTAAAATATACTCATCATAAATGATAAATATACTCATCATAATTAGAAAACTCGTTATAGTCAAAAGAAGAATTTGTTCTCTTTTCAAGAATATTAGGGTTTCATCAAAGAAAAGTTAAATTCAGTTAACCGGAACAAATAAACCGAAATCTTAGGTTTAGTGTTTTAATATAATATTCTTGATTAAGGTATCAAATTTATTAGGATTCGGAATATATTTTGAATAAATTTCATCGCTGTAAGCTACTTCGAATGTAACACGTTCGCTACCAATAAGTTTGTTTCGTAACTCTTTACCACAATATTGTTAAAAGTTACAGAATAAATCTTCAGGGTTTATATGGAAGACTTTCCTAACAAACATCTTGTATTTTTATTACATAATTGTGTAAAACAGACTGATTGATAATATGGACGTGGAAAAAAACTTTGTTGTTGCACATGTGGGACTGATCTCTCGTGAGAGATCGTCGCGTCGCACGCGTGTGATTGATAACGAATGTGTTAAGTATGTAACAAGGCGACGGGTTACTACTCGTGGTTTGCAATTTGCGAAGGTAAACGGATATCAAGTGGTGATGTGCGGTCAATTTTCGCAACACGAATTTGCGAGAACGCGTGAGCATCGTCGTGAAATGTGTCGTCGCGTTAATTTGCGACGCGCAAGTACGGAAACGCCGGAGACCTTTCCGACGTTATTATCGCGAGGTTAAATGTAAATGCTCCCTCGGCTTTCGTCGTGTAAGAATGAAGAGAGAATGAGATGGATGGAGGGTGAGAGAGGTTGGCGATGCAGTTTGTCATACTTATCTCGTGTACGACTGACTGTACGTAGACTTGTCTCATATCTGACGTTGACACACACACTCTCTCTCTCTCTCTCTTTTCCTTCTCTTTTCAAGCTCAAGTGCGCTTGTATAAAAAGTTATGATCGTATTATCCAGATGGAAACACAGTGATAGTGTACGACATTGATAGATATGCTACCCAAATTAGTCACAATTTCGTTCAACATCGTTTCTGGGTTCCCACATCAAATCTATGAGTATTAGAATACATAAAAATAGCTAATTTCATTAAAATTATACATAATCATTTTCGCGAAATATATTTTCTTCGTCGTTCTAACAAATATATATATATATATATACAGGGTGTCCCAGACCACCCGTCTCACCCGATTTTTTCGTAAACGCGACATTTTAAAGAAAAATGTTTCAGACAAAAGTTTTGTGACTTCGAGGGGCACATAAGATGGTGTCATTGGTTTGACCTTGGATAGTCGTTTGAAGATCACGTGAAGGTCACCTTTAATTTCTTAAATAGAAACCCCCATTTTTCAATGCATATTCTTGTAGCTTACATCGGGAGCTTTCCAAAACG
>NW_014557868.1:434-1319 GCF_001313825.1 Dinoponera quadriceps | reverse complement strand
AATGCAAGCAAGTACTCTTTTCTCGAAATTATTTGTTGCATTGAAGCAAACGGTGGACATTTCGAACACCAGGCCTAATAACATCAGCCACACACACACACACACACACACGCGCGTGTACAGCAGAGAGGGTTTGGAGTCGATAAATACTACGGGAGTGACGAATCGTGGGGTCCTTATCTCTATTGACACACACACATTCACACACACAAACACACAAACACACAAAGAGGTGTAAATCCGACCGTGCAACCTCCACCTTGGGTAATGCTAATGCCGGCGGTACCGTAACTTTCAACCCTCATAACTCGAAAAGTACTGATTAAAAAAACGTTTCATTATAGCGTTTTGGAAAGCTCTCGAGGTAAGCTACAAGAATATGCATTGAAAAATGGGGGTTTCCATTTAAGAAATTAAAGGTGACCTTCACGTGATCTTCAAACGACTATCCAAGGTCAAACCAATGACACCATCTTATGTGCCCCTCGAAGTCACAAAACTTTTGTCTGAAACATTTTTCTTTAAAATGTCGCGTTTACGAAAAAATCGGGTGAGACGGGTGGTCTGGGACACCCTGTATATACGAGGGTGGGGTGAAAAGTTTCCGGCCTGATAAAGAAAAACAACTTTTTCGTTATTTTTTTTCGTTTTATTTTTCAACAAAATCTCTATCAAGATTTATACATTTGTCATAACGATGCTCTAATGCAGTGATACCATTTTTATAATCCGATACGTCAAGTCCCTCAAAATACTCATTTACAACATCGATGACTTCCTCGTTGGTCTCAAATTTTATTTCTCCGAGCCATTTTTTAAGGTTAGGAAACAAATGATAGTCGCTGGGGGCTAAATCTGGTGAATATGCTGGTTGGGGGAACAATT
>NW_014557868.1:0-252 GCF_001313825.1 Dinoponera quadriceps | reverse complement strand
CATCCCAAAAAACAGTCGCCATAACCTTATTCGCCGATAAAATTGTTTTTGCCTTTTTTGGGGTTGGTTCACCTGGTCCAATCCATTGTTTCGACTGTTGTTTAGTTTCAGGAGTGTAGTGGTGAATCCAAGTTTCATCCACAGTTATAAATCGATGCAAAAGTTCGCTGGGGTTTCGCTTGTACAGCGCCAAATTTTCGATCGAAACAGTTTTCCGGGTAAATTTTTGATCGAACGTTAGCAAACGCGGCA
>NW_014557867.1:0-456 GCF_001313825.1 Dinoponera quadriceps | reverse complement strand
GTAGGGGTTCCGTCAATTTGCGGTCCAGCGAGGTTTGCCCTACCGCTGGCCCCCTTCTTCTTCTCGCCTCCCTCCGAGCGGCCGGATGACGCCGGGGCGGCAGTTGCTAGCGCGCGCCGTCCCCGCCGAAGGCGGGGGGCACTGCTCGCCCCCTCGGTCCCCTGTACTTGCACACACGGTCCCTTTGGTGGGAGCCAGGGTCGGGACGGGGAGGGGGCACCTCCATGGGCGCATCCTGCTGCGCGACTGTCGGAGCATTTGCGTCCTCCTTCCGCTGGGCCATGCGGTCTAGCAACCGCGGCAACACGCTCTCCAGAACCGCGTTCAGCTCTTCGACCTTGAGGGTCGACGGCCCCGTAAAAGCGTGGGCCGGCTCTATCTCACCCCTTTTAGGGAAGGGCGAGGGAGGGGGGGTTATCTCCCCGATTTGGACCCGGGCTGGTGGGGGGGAAGACG
>NW_014557866.1:0-500 GCF_001313825.1 Dinoponera quadriceps | reverse complement strand
GTTTCTTCCGCATTTAAGTAATAATCATTAATCATTAAAGTACTAGATTGTAAAAAAAACTAGTCGCGCGTAAAGAGAAAGAAACACTGTGCCGTGCGTGCACGTACCTATCGTCACAATCTCGCACGCACACCGCCCACACATATGAATTGTAAATCCGACCGTGCAACCCCCACGCGATACAACTTAGGTAATGCTAATACCGGCGGTAATGCAAATTTCAATTCCCATAACTTGGAAAGTTCATACGGAAAAAAGATGTTTAGCTAGTGTTTCGGAAACGTCTCAACAGTCAGCTATAATAATGTCATGAAAAATAGGGGGTTTGTTTAAGATTTTTATGTTGACCTTAATGACGCTTTTCAAAGTCATTCTAAGGCCAAACAATTATCAAAGTCTGATAGATTTTAGTTAAACCCTATAATTTTTGTTGGAAACGTTTTTTCAACAAATATTTTTTAAAATAATTAGCCGTTCCGGAACTTTCGACAGACTCTGGG
>NW_014557865.1:0-1044 GCF_001313825.1 Dinoponera quadriceps | reverse complement strand
TCATTCTTGCAATGCGATTAATCGGAGTGGGATTACACGGCATACAAAATGGGATTACACGGCATACAAAATTTTGTGCATTCATGGATCTTCCACGGCCGATTTTTCATTCATTTTATGACTCTGTAGTGAAATGTACAGGGTTTGTCCGGAAAGTAATGAGTCGCATTTTTTTGTGACGCGAGTATACGTCCATGAGCGGTCGGACCGGCTGGAGAGGGTGGAAGAAACCCGTAGCTTTCTAGCGGTATGTCGCTCAATTGCCTTCATGCGCTTCGAGGAATAGGACGGCTTGTTCCGAGAACTTCTGTGTAGTGGTCGCGTCGAAGGTACCATGGAGAAAACGTTAAAGCAACGTTATGCGATACAGTTTTGTGTGAAGCTTAAGAAGACGCCGCTGGAAACATTTGAAATGCTTCAGAAAGCCTTCGGAGATGATTGTCTTTCCAGATCGCAGTTGAACATATGGCACAAGATGTTTCGAGATGGTTGGGAGAAGGTCGCAGACGAGANGGTGTGGACCACCGGTGGTTCACGCCGCCAGACAGAGCAAACTAGGTGTGGACCACCGGTGGTTCACGCCGCCAGATGAAAGCAATGCCTGTGAACCACCGGTGGTTCGCGCCGGGTTGAACGTGTTAATGTCTGAATTACTGAACTTGCCGAAAACGGTTGTGCATGCGGAAGATTTGCGCAAAACTTGTGCCCAGAGTTTTGACAGATCTCCAGAAGCAACATCGGGTGGAAGTGTGTGCAAAACTCCAACACCTCTGCCCAGATGATCCCGATTTCCTAAGCAACGTTATCACAGAGGATGAGACGTGGGTCTTTCAATATGATCCGGAGTTAAAGAGGCAGAGTGCGGAATGGCACACGTCGTCGTTGCACAATGTGCAAGCTACGTCGACGGTCGCCCTGAACAGCATCACAGTCGACGAGTTCCAGAAAGCGTATGACTCATGGAAATCGCGCTGGCAAAAATGTATAGATACTGAAAGGGCGTACTTCGAAGAATTTTAAGTTGTTGTACCTGTGCGATTAATA
>NW_014557864.1:4714-9163 GCF_001313825.1 Dinoponera quadriceps | reverse complement strand
AAATTAGTGAATGAAAATGTTGGAAACTCGAAATAGGAAAATAACAACGGTCAGTTGTTTACCATCCGCGCGCAGCGCCGCAGCGGAGGCGATCGTAAACGTTCAGAGATTACTGGTACTTCCCAATCAGTTACGAAAATGAGGCTAAGATATTTCGATTCCTTATTAAATTTCGAATAAATTAGTGAATGAGAATGTTGGAAACTCGAAATAGGTAAATAACAACGATCATTGTTCGCCATCCGCGCGCAGCGACGCAGCGGAAGCGATCGTAAACATTTAGAGATTACTGGTACTTCCCAATCAGTTACGAAAATGTGAATTAGTAATTTCGATTCCTTATTAAATTTCGAATAAACTACGGAATGAGAATGTTGGAAACTCGAAATAGGTAAATAACAACGAACATTGTTTTCCATCCGCGCGCAGCGCCGCAGCGGAAGCGATCGTTAACGATTAGAGATTACTGGTACTTCGCAATCAGTTACGACAATGAAGTTTACATATTACGATTCCTTATTAAATTATGAATAAATTAGTGAAAAAAAATGTTGGAAACTCGAAAGAGGAAAATAACAACAGTCAAGTGTTTACTATCCGCGCGCAGCGCCGCAGCGGAGGCGAGCGTAAACGATTAGAAATTATTGGTACTTCCCAAAAAGTTACGACAATTAGGCTTAGATATTACGATTCCTTATTAAATTACGAATAAATTAGTAGATGAGAATGTTGGAAACTCGAAAGAGGAAAATTAAAACGATAATTGTTTTCCATCCGCGCGCAGCGCCGCAGCGGAAGCGATCGTAAACGTTCAGAAATTACTGGTACTTCCCAATCAGTTACGACAATGAGACTTAGACATTTCGATTCCTTATTAAATTTCGAATAAATTAGGGAATAATACTGTTTTAAACTCGAAATAGGAAAATAACGACGATCATCGTTTACCATCCGCGCGCAGCGCCGCAGCGGAAGAGATCGTTAACATTTAGAGATTACTGGTACTTACCAATCAGTTACGACAATGTGAATTAGACATTTCGATTCCTTATTAAATTTCGAATAAATTAGTGAATGAGAATGTTGGAAACTCGAAATAGGTAAATAACAACGATCATTTGATTACCATCCTCGCGCAGCGCCGCAGCGGATGCGATCATAAACGATTGGAGATTACTGGTACTTCCCAATCAGTTACGACAATAAGTCTTAGATAATTCGATTCATTATTAAATTTCGAATAAATTAGTGAATGAGAATGTTGGAAACTCGAAATAGGAAAATAACAACGATCATTTGTTTACCATCCGCGTGCAGCGTCGCAGCGGAGGCGATCGTAAACGATTTGACATTACTGGTACTTCCCAATCAGTTACGACAATGAGTCTCAGATATATCGATTCATTATTAAATTTCGAATAAATTAGTGTATGAGAATTTTGGATACTCGAATTAGGAAAATAACAACAATCATCTGTTTACCATCCTCGCGCAGCGCCGCAGCGGAGGCGAACATAAACGATTAGAGATTACTGGCACTCCCCAATCAGTTACGACAATGAGTCTTAGATAATTCGATTCCTTATTAAATTTCGAATAAATCACTGAATGAAAATGTTGGAAACTCGAAATAGTTAAATAACAACGATGATTTGAGTACCATGCGCGCGCAGCGCCGCAGCGGAAGCGATCGTAATGATTAGAGATTACTGGTACTTCCCAATAAGTTACGACAATTAGGCTAGGATATTACGATTCTTTATTAAATTTCGAATAAATTACAAAAAAAAATGTTTGTAACTCGCCATAGTGAAATAACAACGATCATTTGTTTACCATCCGCGCGCAGCGTCGCAGCGGAAGATATCGTTAACGATTAGAGATTACTGGTACTTCGCAATCAGTTACGACAATGAAGTTTACATATTACGATTCCTTATTAAATATCGAATAAATTAGTGATTGAGAATGTTGGAAACTCGAAATAGGTAAATAACAACGATCATTGTTTTCCATCCGCGCGCAGCGCAGCAGCGGAAGCGATCGTAAACGATTAGAGATTACTGGTACTTCCCAATCAGTTACGACAATGTGATTTACATATTTCGATTCCTTATTAAATTTCGAATAAATTAGTGAATTAGAATGTTGGAAACTCGAAATAGGAAAATAACAACAATCATCTGTTTACCATCCTCGCGCAGCGCCGCAGCGGAGGCGATTGTAAACGATTAGAGATTACTGGTACATCCCAATCAGTTACGACAATGAGTCTTAGATATTTCGATGCATTATTAAATTTAGAATAAATTAGTAAATGAGAATGTTGGAAACTCGAAATAAGAAAATAACAACGATCATTTGATTACCATCCTCGCGCAGCGCCGCAGCGGATGCGATCGTAAACGATTAGAGATTACTGGTACTTCCCAATCAGTTACGACAATGAGTCTTAGATATTTCGATTCATTATTAAATTTCGAATAAAGTAGTGAATGAGAATGTTGGAAACTCGAAATTGGAAAATAACAACGATCATTCGTTTACCTTCCGCGCGCAGCGCCGCAGCGGAGGCGATCGTAAACGATTTGAGATTACAGGTACTTCACAATCAGATACAAAAATGAGGCTTAGATATTTCGATTCCTTATTAAATTTCGAATAAATTAGTGAATGGGAATGTTGGAAACTCGAAATAGGAAAATAACAACGTTCATTTGTTTACCATTCGCATGCAGCGCCGCAGCGGAGGCCGTCGTAAACCATTAGAGATTACTGGTACTTCCCAATCAGTTACGACAATGAGGCTAAAACATTTCGATTCCTTATTAAATTTCGAATAAATTAGTGAAGAAAAATGTTGGAAACTCGAAAGAGGAAAATAACAACGGTCAGTTGTTTACTATCCGCGCGCAGCGCCGCAGCGGAGGCGATCGTAAACGATTAGAGATTACTGGTACTTCTCAATAAGTTACGACAATTAGGCTTAGATATTACGATTCTTTATTAAATTTCGAATAAATTACTGAAAAAATGTTTGTAACTCGCCATACTGAAATAACAACGATCATTTGTTTACCATCCGCGCGCAGCGCCGCAGCGAAGGCGAACATAACGATTAGAGATTATTGGTACTTCAAAATCAGATACGACATTGAGGCTTAGATATTTCGATTCCTTATTAAATTTCGAATAAACTAGTGAAGGAGAATGTTGGAAACTCGAAATAGGAAAATAATAAAGATCATTGCTTACCATCCGCGCGCAGCGCCGCAGCAGAAGCGATCGTAAAAGTTTAGATATTACTGGTACTTCTCAATTCGTTATGACAATGAGACTCAGACATTTCGATTCCTTATTAAATTTCGAATAAATTAGTGAATAATAATGTTGAAAACTCGAAATAGGAAAAAAACCACGATCATTCGTCTACCATCCGCGCGCAGCGCCGTAGCAGAGGCAATCGTAAACGATTAGAGATTACTGGTACTTCAAAATCAGATACGACAACGAGGCTAAGATATTTCGAATCCTTATTAAATTTCGAATAAACTAGTGAATGAGAATGTTGCAAACTCGAAATAGGAAAATAATAAATATCATTGCTTACCATTCTCGCGCAGCGCCGCAGCGGAAGCGATCGTAAACGTTCAGAAATTACTTGCACTTTCCAATCAGTTACGACAATGAGACTTAGACATTTCGATTCCTTATTAAATTTCGAATAAATTAGTGAATAATAATGTTTTAACCTCGAAATAGGAAAATAACAACGATCATTTGTTAACTTTTCGCGAGCAGCGCCGCAGCGGAAGCGATCGTTAACGATTAGAGATTACTGGTACTTCGCAATCAGTTACGACAATGAGGCTTAGATATTTCGATTCCTTATTAAATTACGAATAAATTAGTAGATGAGAATTTTGGAAACTCGAAAGAGGAAAATTACAACGACAATTGTTTTCCATCCGCGCGCAGCGCCGCAGCGGAAGCGATCGTAAACGTTCAGAAATTACTGGTACTTCCCAATCAGTTACGACAATGAGACTCAGACATTTCGATTCCTTATTAAATTTCGAATAAATTAGTGAATAATAATGTTGAAAACTCGAAATAGGAAAAAAACCACGATCATTCGTCTACCATCCGCGCGCAGCGCCGTAGCAGAGGCAATCGTAAACGATTAGAGATTACTGGTACTTCAAAATCAGATACGACAACGAGGCTAAGATATTTCGAATCCTTATTAAATTTCGAATAAACTAGTGAATGAGAATGTTGCAAACTCGAAATAGGAAAATAATAAATATCATTGCTTACCATTCTCGCGCAGCGCCGCAGCGGAAGCGATCGTAAACGTTCAGAAATTACTTGCACTTTCCAATCAGTTACGACAATGAGACTTAGACATTTCGATTCCTTATTAAATTTCGAATAAATTAGTGAATA
>NW_014557864.1:3015-4621 GCF_001313825.1 Dinoponera quadriceps | reverse complement strand
ATCAGTTACGACAATGAGGCTTAGATATTTCGATTCCTTATTAAATTACGAATAAATTAGTAGATGAGAATTTTGGAAACTCGAAAGAGGAAAATTACAACGACAATTGTTTTCCATCCGCGCGCAGCGCCGCAGCGGAAGCGATCGTAAACGTTCAGAAATTACTGGTACTTCCCAATCAGTTACGACAATGAGACTTAGACATTTCGATTCCTTATTAAATTTCGAATAAATTAGTGCATATTAATGTTTTAACCTCGAAATAGGAAAATAACAACGATCATATGTTTACTTTTCGCGCGCAGCGCCGCAGCGGAAGCGATCGTAAACGTTAAAGATTACTGGCACTTCCCAATCAGTTACGACAATGAGACTTAGACATTTCGATTCCTTATTAAATTTCGAATAAATTAGGGAATAATACTGTTGTAAACTCGAAATAGGAAAATAACGACGATCATCGTTTACCATCCGCGCGCAGCGCCGCAGCGGATGCGATCGTAAACGATTGGAGATTACTGGTACTTCCCAATAAGTTACGACAATGAGTCTTAGATAATTCGATTCATTATTAAATTTCGAATAAATTAGTGAATGAGAATGTTGGAAACTCGAAATAGGAAAATAACAACGATCATTTGTTTACCATCCGCGCGCAGCGTCGCAGCGGAGGCGATCGTAAACGATTTGACATTACTGGTACTTCCTAATCAGTTACGACAATGAGGATTAAATATTTCGATTCCTTATTAAATTACGAATAAATTAGTAGATGAGAGTGTTGGAAACTCGAAATAGGAAAATAACAACGATAATTGTTTTCCATCCGCGCGCAGCGCCGCAGCGGAAGCGATCGTAAACGTTCAGAAATTACTGGTACTTCCCAATCAGTTACGACAATGAGACTTAGACATTTCGATTCCTTATTAAATTTCGAATAAATTAGTGCATATTAATGTTTTAACCTCGAAATAGGAAAATAACAACGATCATATGTTTACTTTTCGCGCGCAGCGCCGCAGCGGAAGCGATCGTAAACGTTAAAGATTACTGGCACTTCCCAATCAGTTACGACAATGAGACTTAGACATTTCGATTCCTTATTAAATTTCGAATAAATTAGTGCATATTAATGTTTTAACCTCGAAATAGGAAAATAACAACGATCATATGTTTACTTTTCGCGCGCAGCGCCGCAGCGGAAGCGATCGTAAACGTTAAAGATTACTGGCACTTCCCAATCAGTTACGACAATGAGACTTAGACATTTCGATTCCTTATTAAATTTCGAATAAATTAGTGAATAATAATGTTTTAACCTCGAAATAGGAAAATAACAACGATCATTTGTTAACTTTTCGCGAGCAGCGCCGCAGCGGAAGCGATCGTTAACGATTAGAGATTACTGGTACTTCGCAATCAGTTACTGCAATGAAGTTTAAATATTACGATTCCTTATAAAATTTTAAACAAATTAGTGAAGAAAAATGTCGGAAACTCGAAAGATTAAAATAACAACAGACAGTTGTTTACTATCCGCGCGCAGCGCGCACCGGAGGCGATCGTAAACGATTAGAGATTACTGGTACTTCCCAATCAGTTACGA
>NW_014557864.1:0-2698 GCF_001313825.1 Dinoponera quadriceps | reverse complement strand
CCCAATCAGTTACGACAATGAGGCTTAGATATTTCGATTCCTTATTAAATTACGAATAAATTGGTAGATGAGAATGTTGGAAACTCGAAATAGGTAAATAACAACGATTTGATTACCATCCGCGCGCAGCGCCGCAGCGGAGGCGATCGTAAACGATTTGAGATTACTGGTACTTCACAATCAGATACAAAAATGAGGCTTAGATATTTCGATTCCTTATTAAATTTCGAATAAATTAGTGAATGGGAATGTTGGATATTCGAAATAGGTAAATAACAACGATCATTTGTTTACCATTCGCGTGCAGCGCCGCAGCGGAGGCGATCGTAAACGATTAGAGATTACTGGTACTTCCCAATGTGTTACGACAATGAGGCTTAGATATTTCGATTCCTTATTAAATTTTGAATAAATTAGTTAATGAGAACGTTGGAAACACGATATAGGAAATTAACAACGATCATTTTTTAACTTTTCGCGCGCAGCGCCGCAGCGGAAGCGATCGTTAACGATTAGAGATTACTGGTACTTCGCAATCAGTTACGACAATGAAGTTTACATATTACGATTCCTTATTAAATTATGAATAAATTAGTGAAGAAAAATGTTGGAAACTCGAAAGAGGAAAATAACAACAGTCAAGTGTTTACTATCCTCGCGCAGCGCGCAGCGGAGGCGATCGTAAACGATTAGAGATTACTGGTACTTCCCAATCAGTTACGACAATGAGTCTTAGATATTTCGATTCCTTATTAAATTTCGAATAAATTAGTGAAAAAGAAAGTTTGTAATTCGCCATAGTGGAATTACAACGATCATTCGTTTACCATCCGCGCGCAGCGCCGCAGCGAAAGCGAACGTAATCGATTAGAGATTACTGGTACTTCAAAATCAGATACGACATTGAGGCTTAGATATTTCGATTCCTTATTAAATTTCGAATAAATTAGTGATTGAGAATGTTGGAAACTCGAAATAAGAAAAGAATAAAGATCATCGCTTACCATCCGCGCGCAGCGCCGCAGCAGAAGCGATCGTAAACGTTTAGAGATTACTGGTACTTCCCAATCAGTTACGACAATGACACTTTGATATTTCGATTGCTTATTAAATTTCGAATAAATTAGTGAATGAGAATATTTGAAATACGAAATAGGAAAATAACAACGATCTTTGTTTACCATCCGCGCGCAGCGCCGCAGCGGAAGCGATCGTAAACGATTAGAGACTACTGGTACTTCCCAATCAGTTACGACAATGAGACTTAGATATTACGATTCTTTATTAAATTTCGAATAAATTAGTGAAAAAGAATGTTTGTAACTCGCCATAGTGAAATAACAACGATCATTTGTTTACCATCGGCGCCCAGAGCCGCAGCGGAGGCGACCTTTAACGATAAGAGATTACTGGTACTTCCCAATTAGTTAAAACATTAAGTCTTAGATATCTCGATTTCTTATTAAATTTCAAATAAATTGGAGAAGAAGAATGTTGGAAACTCTCAATAGGTAAATAACAACGATCATTCGTGTACCATCCGCGCGCAGCGCCGCAGCGGATATGATCGTAAACGATTAGAGATTAGTTCATGTTTTCTGATGTAGAATGTAAAGAAACGCTCGCCGTCTGAAATCCTCGAGCGTACCTCATGGAAATAACGTAATAAAGCTGAATATTTCAATCACACTCTTCAGCTTGCATCCGTTCAAGATTTAGATTAAAGAAACGCAAAATTAACTCGATATTCATGTTACTTCGCCTTTTCAACGCAACGCAAATTCGCAAGTTTCGCCTGAAGATTGATTTCTTTTACCTTTGCTCGTATAACTAGCGTATTTGGTCGAAAAGATTCAAGCGGAAACGAGAATTCGCATCAGTTCACGTTTTCTGATGTAGAAACGAAAGAAACGCACGCCGTTTGAAATCCTCGAGGCTGCCGCATGGAAATAACGTAAAAAGCAGCATATTTAAATCACACTTTTCAGTTTGCATCCGTTCACGATTAACATAAAGCAACGCAAGATTCACTAGACACTCACGTTACTTCACTTATTAAACGCAAACTCGCAAGTTTCGCCAGAAGATTGATTTCTTTTACATTTTCTCGTGGAACTAGCGTATTTGGTGAAAAGATTCAAGTCGAAACATGAATTTTCATTAGTTCACATTTCCTGATGTAGAATCGAAAGAAACGTTCGCCGCTTTAAAATCCTCGGGGCTGCCGCATGGAAATAACGTAATAAAGCTGAAAATTTTAATCACAATCTTCAGTTTGCATCCATTGTGACGTCCCCGCCAAAAAAGTTCCTTTCTATTCAAAACTCATTGAAGTTGTTAACCGTAACATCAAGCGTAAATATAAAAATAATTCAGTAGCACCCAAAATAATGATTAACTTCACGTATAATATGGTACGCGCCGACCTACACATATAACGGGATAGGCAACGCGCATGAATGACGCATACAATAGAGCCGTCACACGTATACACACACACAACATAACCGGTATACGTGAGCGCCCCCCAGACGCACCGCAGGCGCGACGCAGACCGACTATATCTTTCCTCTCCTTCTACCCTACAGCGCCTGAATACGTTAAACACCTTTTTACTCACCTTCCTGAATCCCCACCGAATCAAGACGAGACTCTTAATACGCGTGCTGCATATAACTGTAATAATCAGTCGAAATAC
>NW_014557863.1:1241-2974 GCF_001313825.1 Dinoponera quadriceps | reverse complement strand
TGTTCAGTTAGCTATCAGCGTATTTTTAGTATACATACACTTTTTGTGTATACATTGTACCATGATAGAGATTAATGCTAAAATGTATAAAATATTCAATTATTTAATAAAAATTCGGTAATCGAAGCGAACACCGAAAGTTGTAATTTTCCGCTGCGCGAAGGCCATTTTCATCCGGAAATACCGTATGTGCAAAAGGAATTAGCTGTCCGTATAATACAACAGAAATTTAATTACCAGGCCTGGTTTTTAGCCATGGAAGCTAAAAATTCAGTGCACAGATAAAAAGAATGAGCTAAATTGACTGAATTTCAATTGTATTATGTGAATAGGTAATTTCTATCGGTGGGAGCTCATTTTTAGCTGCGGGAGCTAGGCATTTAACTGTAGCAGTTGCTTCTTTTTCTTCCGCCCACTGATTTCGCTTCCGTACGCCTTAATTCTTTCGTAAGTGTAGATTTTCGGCGTCGAGGACACACAAATTGGCCAGCATACTAATGCAAAATGCCGATGCAAAACGTGAATGTCGAAGCGCGTATTTTATTNCGAAAGATCTGCCGTATTTTGCATACGCGCTCGAGAGCGCGCACTCACGCGCGGACATCCGAGGCATCCGGCCCAGTAACGACGCATAATGGAAACGAAGCCCGAGTGGATCGATTCGATCGATAGACGCAATCGGACCGAGATACGAGAACTACATTTCGCCGTGCCCGAATTAATTGTTTCGACGCGCCTCGTCAAACTCGTTCCGAATAAAAGCTCCGATAGCTCTGAGATATCGCCGTAATTTCATTAAGCTCGCTGAAGATTTTGATACCGAAGAAAAGCGCCGAAGATCCCGTTCGTTGGCGGACGCGACGTTCGCGGTGTTCTATTTCGCAATCCTATCTCACGCGTATACCGAGTAATTCGTCAAAATTGCACAATAATTTCGATTCTACACTTGAGAGTTCGGGCGTGAGGATGAACGCTCGTGAATTTCCCAGTGAAACATATCGTGCACATGTACTCGTAAACGATCGCGAAGCTTTCAGTCGTTTGTACGGATGTTCAGCGTGCTTTGCANAAAGAAGTTAATTCAAAATCTACCACGCACAGATTGTAAAGGTTCTAAAAGTTCGTTGTAAACCATAAAGAAACAGCGCCCCGAGTTAACCGTTGAAGCCGTAAAAACATGGCCAACCGAGAGCCGCAGACATGGGAAAAGAGTTAAAGTTTTCGAGAACGCCTTTACAATTTCCCCGTAAAAAAAAAACATTCTTCTTAGAATAACGCGAAAAAATATCTCCGGTGTTGACGTGAAACGAAGCTTTTTATTGCGAGCGCTACATTTCTCCATTTCCTCTCCCTTGTTTGGATCACCCCGTATAAACGCTAATCTCTTTACGCTCTGTATCGCTTCTGTTTTTAGTCGCGAGAAATGAACGCCCATCATTGTCGTCCGTCAACGGGGCTGAGATAACAAACGGAGGGCGCGGAAGAAGAATATGGATTACAAACGAGGCCCCTCAGCACGTGCTTGAAATTCACGGAAACGTCGCGCCGACGACATGTCGGAGCTTAAATCACGTTTGTACTTAACGACGACGTTAGATTCCGTGAGCGGCTGTTTCTCGAGCAGTGAAAAGTAAATGGCGTTACGCGCGCCGACACGGTTATCGACACACACCGTTGTTTCGCGCCGCTAAGAGAAGTAGAGAACGGGAGAACGAGAAAGAGAGAGAGAGAGA
>NW_014557863.1:0-1127 GCF_001313825.1 Dinoponera quadriceps | reverse complement strand
TATAAACGCGTAGATACGCACAGCCGAATAGAGAAAGAAAGAGATAGAGAGAAAGAGAGTCGTCCGCTATTATAATTACGCATGCTAATGCCGAAGTTTCGCGTGAATCGTGGGTGGAAATCGCGCTTTCGCAGCGACACATGGTGCTTTCACAATGTGGTCGCTTGGAAAGAGACGGGAGGTAGTATTTTACGCAGATTTAGCTACTACAAAGACTGGATGAATACCCAACTTTTGCACGTCAGTCGGAAGAAATGACGCTTGATTTGCGTGGAAATTAACTCGCCCTAACGATTAATTTCAGTCATCGAATATCGGGGAAATTACCTTTATTAGCCGAATATAGCGTAATGGCAATTAAATATTATACTGAATCTCGCAATGTATATCTGTTAAACTATATATTGTTTGTTTAATAGACATGCACTGACTAATCACGACCTAAATGAAAGATATTTGATCGCAATAGGATGTGAGATAATCCGTCGACGACAAGCATTGTGTTGCATGCAGATCCAACGATACGAGTCATTCCGGAACAGTGAGATTTTCATCGCTGCATAATGTCGCCTCGTTTGCTTTTTCTTTTTTTTTCTCATCCTTCCGCCGCCANAAGTTCGACACGGAATATAACAAGCGCTATCGCGCCGCTTGGCAAGTTTCGATCGGGAAATGAGAAAGGCCCGTGGCACTCAAACGGTTAATGGTGTAGTAAGCCCTCGAAATTCTCTGCCGTACGGTATATCCGGCGATACACCTGACCGAGAAATCGCAAGCCAATGTCAAACGCAGATAAAAACGGTTTGATTAGCCATTATCACGTTGCCTCCTCATTCTAACGAATACCTCAGTATACATTCGTTAATTACTCGAGAAGGTACGCTTGACGTTCGGAATTATGAAGCGCCTACTTTCTCGGATATTGCCGTCATTCATCAGTAGCGAATGGAGAAGAGAGATTGAAAGGGAGGCGTGAGTTATGCAACTGCTTGATTGGACCTAATCAATTCTTATTCGCGACATTCGCGAACTGGAAGCGGCGCGCTGTTAGTAAATCATTTCCGTGTATTTTTTGATAAAAATGGGAAAATATTGATATTATTTTATTATCTTATTAAAACAAAACA
>NW_014557862.1:0-1057 GCF_001313825.1 Dinoponera quadriceps | reverse complement strand
ATCTTGAATTATACACAGAAAATTTTTATACCGTCATCTGATGGTGAAATGGCGAGAACTTATTCACACTCTCAATATATTGGCTGTGGATAAAATTTTGCTCAAGGTTTCTAGAATTTTGAACATATATTCGGTAAATAAGAAATCTCGTTTTATATAACTAAAACATACTTGCATAAAAATGAGATTTCTTATTTTTTAATGTACCACCAATGTGTTAATTCATGTGTCACTTGAAGTGTTATCTTGCTTTTTAAATATTGTTGCATAAAATGTCAAAATTTAAATACATTTTGAATGCAAAACACGTGTAATACAGTCTAAATTATGTACCCATTGATACAAAATACTTTGTGGAGTCATAATGAAATTTATTCGTCGCTTGGTACTTATTGTAACGGCCAATATGCACATAATATGATACGTAATTGTCAAAGTCTTCATTTTAAGTTCTTCAGAAATGTTTCAAGAAATTTCAAACGTAGCGTAAGTGCGTTTAATTTTATACTGTCTTGCAACGAAACTGCTGTTCGTATTTATTGGCGAGTCACAGTGTGAGTATTACCTTGTGTTTTTTGTAATAGTAGTAGTTGTTTGTCATGTTCTATCTGATTTACATCACTACAAAGTTATTGTGGAATAATTAAACTTATAGACATGAATATCTGCGTCATTTGATCATTTAATATTACGTAGTATTATATTTATTCGTACGCTACACATTTTGTTTATTAAGTATGGTGGACTGTCATCTTTTAGTAATTTTATATCTATATCATATATACTGCAAACGTGATAAAAGCTTTTAAATGTTTTTATTTAAAATATGATTTATCGACGTTTTATCGATAATTAAAAGGAAAACTTCATCGATTGTTGGACTCAATTGCCACGAAGTAATATATTAAATAATAAGCAATGTCTGTTACCAAAAAATATATATTAATATGGAAAAATTATAAAAACTACATACTATATTAAGTAGAAAAACGCAGAAAAATGAATTGGTTCATCATGTTGACGCTTTAAGCATCGTATTTCAGCTTTACGGATATGC
>NW_014557861.1:0-492 GCF_001313825.1 Dinoponera quadriceps | reverse complement strand
AGGCATACATTTGATATACTATTTAGTACTTTCATTGAATAAGTATTATAGATAACAAAAACTAGATGCCCAATCAAAAAAACTGTTGTGAAAAAAGAGCATACATAGATAAAAGTTTAATCACTTTTTTCTCGAAAACTATAGAGCTTGATCAAAACTATCCAAGAGTAAAAATGTCTTGAAATTTATTGAAAAATACTCTCAAATTTTTTAAGATTTTTGGAGATAATTTTTGATTTTTTTGAAAAATCGGAAAATCAAAATTTGCAAAAAATGTCTCCAAAAAATCTGAAAAAATTTTTGAGTATTCTTCAATCAATTCTAAGACATTTTTATTCTCAAACAATTTTCATTTAAACCTTTGGTTTTCAAGGAAAAAATTAATAAAGAAAAAATTCGATTTTTTGGACTTTTTTACATTTCGGCCGCCATTTTGGCAAAAAAAACATAAATGTAAAAATCCCTGTTAAACTTCAACAAATTTATGCACCG
>NW_014557860.1:0-462 GCF_001313825.1 Dinoponera quadriceps | reverse complement strand
TATTTGTCGGCTATCAGACTTTCAGAAGGAAGATGTTTGTTCTCAGCACCTCACCCGTGTCAACCCCGCCTCCTCGTGGTGTGAGTCGGAAACGCTGGAGGAGGTGGCAATAATCACTTCTCCTGGCGACTGACGGGCTCTGGCTTGGGCTTACGCTACCATCTCCACTAGTGGTGCGGGGGGAGGCTTAGCGCGTCCCTCGTGGGACAAACTGCCAACAGCTTGGTGCTGAGGCGCAGAAGGCACGCCAGCGGCTCGAGCAATATGAAATTCGCTAAGACTGCAAGCTGGTGTGCTGGAGCCTTGGAGTTGCTGGCGGATTCTCTCACCTCCCACCCCTTTCCTTTCATCCCTTCCTTAATTAACATAACATTACCATAAATAGAAAATCTGCTTTTCCGCGGTATTCTCCAACCTTTACATTTTCCATCCTTCCTGTTAAACTCACCGCATAACCGCGAA
>NW_014557859.1:326-765 GCF_001313825.1 Dinoponera quadriceps | reverse complement strand
CACACCGTCCGTAGCGTAAGTCTTATTTTCTTGTACTTTTGAAATATACAAATTGATAACCCCCAGACGTGTGAAGTGCCTTGTATTCTATTCCCATTGCTGCATCGCGATCCTGTGAACAGATAGAGCCCTTACAAATATACGATACATCCAACTTAGAGCCTATCCAGTTGAAATAAAATAATTACGTCTTAATCGAGTGCCTAATAAGTGTGTTTCTTTCTTTTTTTATTCAAAATTCATTGAACGTTTTAAATTCAAGCTTCATATACTAGATTATCAAGCAACGAAACCATTCCAAGTCGAGTAACATTCAATTATCAATTAACATTTAAGTACCAAAGAGAACTCAGCGAAACATCTAATATTATAATAACGGCCCGTTGTGAATTAACGAACTTTTTAAATACGAAAATCTCAGAATATCTCGACTTGGAAT
>NW_014557859.1:0-281 GCF_001313825.1 Dinoponera quadriceps | reverse complement strand
TCTCAACCTTCCCGGGTTATTGCCGGTGAATGCAGGTAGGCCCAAAACTAAAAGGAGAGCAGCGCGTTCTCGATCCCGAGGGCCCGAGGACGTGACATATAAATTGGTGGCAGCGGTGGGATAGGTTTCCGCCGTTGGTAGGCTTTCGATACCCCATTACATATTTCCCTCTGGACAGTCACATAAATTTTTAATTTTTCTGCCACCATACACTGGTGGAAATTCGCTTTGGGATCGCACTATAAAGGATTATATTTCCTCCTGTCACGTAAAAAAAAAAA
>NW_014557858.1:0-2481 GCF_001313825.1 Dinoponera quadriceps | reverse complement strand
TCGAACTTTTTTCTTTATTTGATTTAATAATTTCATGACTATTCTATGAGGCAACGTAATTTAATAAATATAAAGGGTTTAAACTATGAGTGGATTCTTTCTTAATCCCCATTAAACTAGTAACGAAACACCAGTGCTCCGTTACTAAAACGGTTCGACCGTCCACCCGTCTGGCCGTATACGGCGTATTGCGCTACCTTAATTTTTTTCAAACGAGCACCACAACCTTACGCGAGGATCACATGTTTGCAACATGCGATCAACATGACAGTAGCGTGTTGTTTGTTTAACTAGAGCGTTGCCAAGCAACGACACGTCGCTTACAGAACCGAACGAGTATAAAAGCACGTGCTGCTGGAAAACCGACACTTACGAAATCTGTGCTTTTCAGCAATGATCCTCCTGAGTCACCTGAACAACGGTTCGGAAACCGAGCGTGCTCACTGCTTTTGCTAGACTGTTATCGGCATCGACCGTTTGCACGTACTCAGTAGAGAAACCAGAATCAGCGTGCTCGCGATCTCCGCATTTGTTAGCAGGCTTTCGGCTCCGGCGATGCAACAGAGGATTCCGTCGTCGACAGCGCACCGTATCGCACCGCCGAATTGTGTCTGTCAAGACGCTGGGTCAGACAACTCGTAGCTTCCACCATGTTTGTGCAGATTCTTGACAATGCACAAGGCATCGGTGCTAAATGGAGCAACTTGTCGCCAACACTATCCGTCTGTACCACCTCGCCGTTCGTGACATTCGAATTGTCTTTGTCCACACCGTCCGATACCGCCATCCACAACCATGTTCCGACGCCCACAGCATACTGCCCGGATTGCGTCTCTGTAATGTCACGCCCGCGTCTTAATGCCCACACTTTTAGCGCTCTGAACGTACAGCTGATTCTCTTGACAACGAGTCGTCAACAACAGATGATCAGCGTTGACCGATAAACAACGGGTTTGAGAGATTCTCTCTGGGGCGGTCGAGTCGCCGTGACATGCGCGTCGGTCTTTCGCGAGAGAGAGAGAGAGCTTGGGTCTGCGAGTTACGCGTGCTTTCTTGTAAATAGTAAATATATAGTTGAAGTTGTTTCCCATTTAACGTTGTCTCGTTTTATTTCCCCGCGCGAGCGTAACAGTAATAACGATTCGTTGCGACCTTACCATCATTAACAGAGCTTTTCGCACCGATACCGTACTGTCCGTACCGAATCGTTGAAGTCCGGCTCCAGATCCGTTTCCGAAAACACCGTTTTTTTTTTATCGGAAGTCGTTTATTCGATCCTACGGACTAGCGTAAGAATTTTACCAGTGATTACCGCTAGTCATGAGGTCGGAAGCATAGATGCATTCATCATACGGCGAGCACCACATCCGTCGCGCGATACGCTCCGCCTCCGAATTCGCCAGCGACGATCTGCGATTTACTACCGCAACACGCCCCGTGAATCCCGTGCCGTACCGCTTGGCCCGCCTCACGCATAAGAGAAGTATTGTCAACAGCGACCGACTCTGTATATTATGACGGGAGATTACATACATTCTGTCAAATAAATACCGGGAATTTTTCATTAATCTATTAACGCCCACAGTACACATTTTTCACCGTTTATTTCAGAGTTCTCTAGAGGGGATCAATTCCGGCCTAGAAATTTTTTTAGTACATGTGTTTTGAAGATTTTTTATCGATCTTTCGAAAGATCATTGTTAATATGAGGAAAAAAATTTTTAACCCTCAAAAATAAGATAAAAGCAAAAAAAACATGAAAAATGAAAAAAAAATTTTTTTTAACTCCATTTTTTTCTACTTATCATTGTGCAGTCACCTCAAAAATGCAAAAAAGAGTGTCCTCGACATCTCAGCTTTAAAAAGACCAATTTTTGAGTTAAAAAATCTTTTCTGGATGATCCAAAATGGCGCCCGGAATGAAAAATTTCATTCAGAATCTTTCGGGTGCTTTAACTACAGAACTAAGAGGTTTAGCAAAAAAGTTACAAGAATAAAAAGTTCTTAAAATTCATCAAAGAATACACTGGAGTCATTTCAGATGTTTTTGTTAACATTTTTGGAAATTTGTTTATGCAAAATTAACAATTAAAAAAATTTTTTTTCAATTTTGGAAAAATTAGGTTGTATTCTTTGATGAATTTTATACGCTTTTTATTCTTTACAATTTTTCGAAAAGTTGATACTTATCGAGTGAACAGCTGTGAAAAATTGAATATCACTGTAGTCCTTAGCCGCTGGTACCTATTAGTAATACAAATAAGTTTCCGCCGTTTTCAAAAGATGGCTCCATCAACAAGATTACTTTGAAATCGTCAGATGTAAAACATCATATAGAAAGTTTGGACACCTGGCAACAACATAACCATAAAATACTATTTACTTTGTATTGGCAGTATACATTTTTTTCGTTCGAAAATGTCAAGTTTTGTACCGAATAAACGTCATTTGCGGGAAGTTTTGATTTATTTCTTTCATTTA
>NW_014557857.1:0-419 GCF_001313825.1 Dinoponera quadriceps | reverse complement strand
CAATTAGGTGTGTATCCTTTCTCGAACATCGTTTTGAATTTGCTCACACGCACCGGATCGTTGAGTCGAAATTTCGCTGGTGGGGCAATTTTTATACGACTGTACACTGTGGATAAGAGTTTTTTAGCAATTACGGATGTTACATCTATTGGTCGTGTATTAATTGTTCGATGCACGCGATGATTGTAATCCGATAATAAATACGATAATATTTTAATCCATTTATATGAACCGTTAAGTGTAAAGGCTTTCCACATATTTTTCAATGTGCGATTGAATCTTTCCACCACCGACGCTTTCATCACCGAACGTGTGGAATAATGATTTACATTACATTTCTTTAACATTGCACGGCACTGTTGTAAAATTCTTTTCCCTCGTCCGTTTGCAAATTTTTCAGATGCCTATTTCGTAATATC
>NW_014557856.1:0-611 GCF_001313825.1 Dinoponera quadriceps | reverse complement strand
TCTTATTACTGAAGAAATCTTAAAACAAATATCTAGAAGGAACTTGGTTATGCTAATATATCTAATAAATACAGTATTCAGGCTAAAGTATGTTCCCAGTGTACAGAAGATAGCAGAAGTCATCATGCTACAAAAGCATGGTAAACCACCCAATAAGGCTAAATCGTATAGGCCCATATCATTATTACCAATTATTTCTAAACTGCTTCAGAAATTATTTCAAAAAAGATTTAAACTCATAATTGAAACGAAAAACCTAATACTGAATCATTAATTCGGATTTATGTGAAGGCATTCTACATTTTACCAGGTACATCGTACGAGGGTGTTCCCTGAAGTACCCGATCCAACAAAGAAAACACAAAAATTTTGAAAAAAAATGTNTTCAGCTCTATACACTTTTCCCAGCGATGTTCAATAAGTTCGATACCCTTTTTATAATAAGAACTGTCTTGCTCCTCAAAATAGCCATTAACTGCCGACCTCACTTCTTCATCGTTGGAAAATCTTTCACCACTGAGCCATTTTTTCAAGTTTGGGAACAGAAAATAATCCGAAGGGACTAAATCTGGCGAATAGGGTGCATGAGGTAGCAATTGAAACATCTTCAC
>NW_014557855.1:0-2189 GCF_001313825.1 Dinoponera quadriceps | reverse complement strand
CTCCGCCGCGGATCGCCGTGCGCCTCCCTGGGGCTCCTCCCTCGGACGAGGCTCCACATCCCTCCAGTCCTTTACCCGGGAGCCCGCCAGGAAGTCCTCCATTACATGGGACCCATTACATGGGTCTGGGACGCTGCACTCTGCGTAAGCGGAGTGCCGACAGCTCTTTCGGTCTGGGTTCCCACCTCTCGGGTTTCCGGGAACTCCCGGACCACTGCGCCTCGCGTAGTGATCGTCTCCCGGAGGTGGGTCCTCCAGATATCCTCCACCTCCGCCCAGAATCCCGGATCCTCCCGCTGGATCTTTTGAAAGAGCGGGCGTTGGCGGAGGCGGAAAGCATCCCACTTCCTTTTTGTCTCCGACACCCTGGCGGCGTTCCTTAAATCAAATTAGTCGGGCGGAACGTAAGGCTTCACGTCCTGTACGTGCACCTTCCCGACACCGGTTCCCCCAAGGTCGGCCAACTCACCCACCGTCGCCGATAACATTTTCACGATCCTAAAGGGACCGTGAAATTTAGACACCAATTTAGCGGCAACGTGCTGAATGACCGACGATAACACACGCTGTCGCTTCAACACCAAGTCACCGTCTTTATATTGCGGCTGTCGTCTTCGCAAATTATACGCGTCGGACTGTTTCTGGTAAGCCTGCTCCAGGTTATCTCTAACCCAGGCAAGCAGCGGACTCAATTTTCTCTGGCGGTCCGACCACTGGGCCGGATCGCCCGCCTCGACCCCCGGCGTACTTTCCCGGCGTCGACGGAGCAAATTCGCGGGCTCTAATTCCCGACCGAGGTTTAAGAATGCCGGGGAAGTCCCGATCGAGGAATGGTGGACGGTATTATATGCGAACTAAAAATCGGTCAAATGGTCGTCCCAGTCCCGATGATCTCGATCGAGATACGCCACGATCATGGTCTTCAGCATTCTATTCACCCGTTCCACCGGGTTGGCCTGAGGATGGTAAGGGGGAACGGTCGCGTGTTCGATCCCGTTCTCCCTCGCAAATTCCTTTATGATTTTATTTATAAATTCGGTACCGTTGTCGGTTAAGAGGATCCTCGNGGGCCGGATCGCCCGCCTCGACCCCCGGCGTACTTTCCCGGCGTCGACGGAGCAAATTCGCGGGCTCTAATTCCCGACCGAGGTTTAAGAATGCCGGGGAAGTCCCGATCGAGGAATGGTGGGCGGTATTATATGCGAACTGGAAATCGGTCAAATGGTCGTCCCAGTCCCGATGATCTCGATCGAGATACGCCACGATCATGGTCTTCAGCATTCTATTCACCCGTTCCACCGGGTTGGCCTGAGGATGGTAAGGGGGAACGGTCGCGTGTTCGATCCCGTTCTCCCTCGCAAATTCCTTTATGATTTTATTTATAAATTCGGTACCGTTGTCGGTTAAGAGGATCCTCGGTATGCCCCAGCGCGATATCGCTAACTCCTCTAATGCTCGCCGTATGAGCTTTCCGTTCGCGGCTCGCAAGGCCCGGCACTCCACCCACTTCGAAAATGTATCTTGTAACACTAAAAGATAAGAGTAACCGGTCCTGCTCCGCGGCAACGGGCCCATTATATCGGCAGCTACGATATCCCAGGGTTTTTCACGTACCCTTCTCCCCATCAATCCTGCTGGGGCTCTCTGCTCCACCTTGATCCTCTGACACGTATCGCATTTGCGCACGTGCCCGACAACATCCCGAAACATATTTGGCCAATGATATNATACTTTACTGCCAGCCTATGGTACGTCTTCTCGACCCCCAAGTGGCCGGCCGTCGCATGATCGTGCGACTCCACGACAGCCTCGCGGCGTATCTCCCGCGGTAACACCAATTTCCACCGATCGAGATCTTCCACCAGCTCCGACACGATCCGATTCGGACGCAGGAAATACAAATTCCCGTCGATGATGCGCCAAGTCGGGAAACGATCCGGGTTCCCGTTCACCTCCCCGAACCGCTTTCGATACCATACATCGTCGGCGTCCATCATCTCCGCGGCGTTTGTTTTCAGCGGGATCTCGTCGTCGCCCTCGGGAATTCGCGACAGCGCATCCGGGACGTGATGTAACGCCCCTTTGCGGTGTTGTATCTCAAAATCGTACTCTAACAGTTCTAACGCCCATCGTGCAAGCGTACCCGAGGGGTTACTCAAATTATGAAGCCACCGCAAGCTACTGTGGTC
>NW_014557854.1:1686-1939 GCF_001313825.1 Dinoponera quadriceps | reverse complement strand
TGAATAGTTCGACAAATCCAATTTTTTGGAGGTGTTAAAAAAATGACAGAAACGTTGGGAGAAGTATATCTTTCTAAAAGGGGACTATATTGAAAAATGAAAAATATTTTTTTGAAAAAATGGTGTCTTCATTTATACACGGGTACTTATTGAACCGCCCTCGTATGTACGTAAAAGTAAAATATAAATCCAACTCGTATGATTCCGATAATCATTCATTTCTTAAATGAAATTTCACTTCAACGGACATAGA
>NW_014557854.1:0-1593 GCF_001313825.1 Dinoponera quadriceps | reverse complement strand
CGTTATAGGTGGGGATGCCTGAAGGATATTCCTCTCTACGCGACCTCTCATTAGCGCTTCGTAATTAGTATCACAATATAAGAGCGAAAGGTGCCATGGTTCGTTGATCAACGAATTATTATTAAATTTCTCACTGCAGAAGGCATAAAACCGTCGGATATATTGAGAAAGCTTAAAGAAAGTTCGGAGACAATATGCTTAAGAAGACTCAAATGTACGAGTGGCACAAATAATTTTTAGAAGAACGAGAAACTATTGAAAATAAGGGGCACCGACGTCGCCCGAGGACCAGCGTGACAGAGAAGAATATTTACCTGGTTGGCAGCCTTATCGAGGGTGACCGTCGATTAACGGTCGCTGAAATTGCTTCTGAGGTCGAAATAAGCTTGAGCAGTGCTCAGGCAATCATTACTGACGTGAATGTGTTTCGAAGTCTGGGGATTATGTAGAAAAATAGTTATGTATGTTAGTTTTTTTAAGATGTTTCAATTAAACAAAAAAATATAATTCCAGTTTATATTCGATTCACCCTTGTATGTATAATATATCACAAATAAGAAGAAATCGCTCCGTTAAAGTGAAAAGTTATTACAATTTAAGTTGGCTACCATTCCATTTTTCGAATGAAGATTTCATTGCAAAAAGGCTTGGAAAATATTTGTACTCGTAGTAAAACACTGTCGCTATTAATATTAATTTGCATTGTGCAGGCACGTGTGCACGAAGAATTAAACTCAATATTCCATGACAACTGCAGACAATGTACTTTCTAAGACACAATAGAAATGAAATATTTAGAGAAATGAAATATTTAGAGAAAGTTATAATAGAAATATTAAGGCTCCTTCCTCCAGTATCACTCTTCTCTAGGAAGCTTAATGAGAAAGTAAGGATAGGTAATTCTATCCGATTAAATTCGATCGTGTCACCGGTAGATGCGTGAAAAATTACTCGTATTATAAATTCGACTAAGACACAAAAAGAATCATCATTATGTTATAGGCAATTAAATTCTTCCAAAGGATTCCACTAGTATAATATTAACATTCGTACTACAAGGCACAGAAAATATTACCCGAATCCGTTAGTTTTTGATCCGGATTTCCTATTGGTTAACATGCAGCAGAGAAATAGTTAAGCTTATAATCTCTTCAGCGCCANTATCCGATTAAATTCGATCGTGTCACCGGTAGATGCGTGAAAAATTACTCGTATTATAAATTCGACTAAGACACAAAAAGAATCATCATTATGTTATAGGCAATTAGATTCTTCCAAAGGATTCCACTAGTATAATATTAACATTCGTACTACAAGGCACAGAAAATATTACCCGAATCCGTTAGTTTTTGATCCGGATTTCCTACTGGTTAACATGCAGCAGAGAAATAGTTACGCTTATAATCTCTTCAGAGCCGGTCCGATGTAAAGAAAAATGTGTAAATATTGAAACATCTTAGGCTTACGATGAGCGTGGAACGCATAGTATTGAACATATATCTGTCAAGCCTGTTAATGTTTGGCTCTTCTTCCGTAGGTCATGTTTGCGACGAAAATATTTTATACTGGAATTGAAGGTTTTGTTATCAACAC
>NW_014557853.1:2806-3108 GCF_001313825.1 Dinoponera quadriceps | reverse complement strand
ACGCTAGTTCCATGAGAAAAAGTAAAAGAAATCCATCCGCTTACGAAACTTGCGATTTCGCGTGTACTAGACAAAATAACGTAAATGTCGAATGAATCTTGCGCTTAATACTTTAAATCGTGAACGGATGCAAACTGGCGTGTGTGATTGAAATATTCATCTTTATTACGTTATCTCCATGCGGCAGCCTCGCAGATTTCAGGCGGCGATCGTTTCATTCGATTCTATATCAGAAAACGTGAACTAATGCAAATTCACGTTTCGACTTGAATCTGTTCGACTAAATACGCTAGTTCCATGAG
>NW_014557853.1:651-1144 GCF_001313825.1 Dinoponera quadriceps | reverse complement strand
TCGCAGATTTCAGCCGGCGTGCGTTTCTTTCGACTCTACATCAGAAAACGTGAACAAATGCAAATTCACGTTTCGGCTTGAAACTTTTCTGCTAAATACGCTAGTTCCATGAGAAAAGGTAAAAGAAATCCATCCGAGGACGAAACTTGCGAGTTTGCGTGTAATAGTCAAATAACGTTAATGTCGCGTAAATCTTGCCTTCCCTTACGTTGATTCCNGAGTTTGTGTTTAATAGGCGAAATAACCTGAATGTCGTGAATCTTGCGTTACTTTACGGTAAATCGTGGACGGATGCAAGCTGGCGAGTGCGATTGAAATATTCATCTCTATTACGTTATTTCCATGCGGCAGCGTCGCAGATTTCAGCCGGCGTGCGTTTCTTTCGACTCTACATCAGAAAACGTGAACAAATGCAAATTCACGTTTCGGCTTGAAACTTTTCTGCTAAATACGCTAGTTCCATGAGAAAAGGTAAAAGAAATCCATCCGAGGA
>NW_014557853.1:0-221 GCF_001313825.1 Dinoponera quadriceps | reverse complement strand
TCTACATCAGAAAACGTGAACTAATGCAAATTCACGTTTCGGCTTAAAAGTTTTCGACTAAATACGCTAGTTCTATGAGAAAAAGTATAAGAAATCCATCCGCTGACGAAACTTGCGAGTTTGCGTGCAATAGACGAAATAACGTAAATGTCGAATGAATCTTGCGTTTCATACGTTAAATCGTGAACGGATCTAAACTGGCGTGTGTAAGTGAAATATTC
>NW_014557852.1:2754-3922 GCF_001313825.1 Dinoponera quadriceps | reverse complement strand
GCGAGGTCCGCGAACTCGTTGAGAAGCTTTGAGTAAAGCTGTCCTGCGTCTCCCTCCGGAACGACCAGGTGATTTGTTAGAGAGATGCTGAAGATGCTAGGACGTCTGCAAACTCCCTCGGCCGAAAGCGAGGTGAGGGGGTCGACGAGTTTACGCCCCTTGACGTCGACCATCAGGTTGAAGTGCGCCAGGAAGTCTGCACCCAGGATAGCTGTCCTGACGTTCGCTACGATAAATGTCCATGGGAAATCTCGTCGGAGCGCGAGATTGAGCTTCATGAAGCGCTGTTCGTACGTGGTGATGCTGGAGGCGTTGGCTGCAGAGAGTTTCAAATCCGAAGCCGTCATTCTTCCATGCACCGCCGAGCGGGGTAATAGGGACACAACGGAGCCAGAGTCAACAAGGAATTTCAAGCCCGTTGCCCTGTCGTAAATGTGTAGGCGATTTTCCGATACTACTTCGCCGACGCTAGCCGCCTGACAAAACGCCGACGGTATTAATTTCCCTGCCGCTGTGCCTGGTCGGCCAAAACGGGGAATGAGCAAGGGCGCAGGCATCGCCGCGCTGAGTGTCCCCATCGTTGATGGTAGTGGCAGATCAACGAAGGCGACGTTGGAGATCCAGAGCGGCGCGGTGGCTGAGATCTCGAGCCCGACCTGGTGCGTCGGGTCGTCACATCCAAGGGCGCCGGCGCGGACATCCTCGCTAACACGTCCCGGTTGAGCTCAATAAGTTTGGCCAGAGAGAGTCGAATAGAGGCAAGCTCTGCGGCGAACGTGCCGCCCGTCCGGGGCCCGTCGGACCGCGCGTCGACGGGAGAAACCGCGCGAAACGTAGGTGGATCGGTGGCCATGACGGCCGGACCGCTGTCGACTAACTCGTCCGCGGCCGCCGCGAGCTCTTCAAGGCTCGGCGCTTTGAAGATACGGAGGAGTCTCTGAACGCCTACCGGAAGCAGGTCGAGCCACTTGACCCGAATGACATCGTCCGAAGCACGCTCGCCGGCCAGAGCAATCATCTGGCAAAGCAGCTGAGACGGCTTCTTGTCACCAAGCTCCAGCTGGACGAGCGCCTTGCGTAGCTGTCGGTCCGCGGAGTCGGTGAATCTGGCGAGAATGGCCGTCTTGAGATGCTCGTATTTTCTCCCAGCCGGCGGCGTCCTGAACAC
>NW_014557852.1:796-2562 GCF_001313825.1 Dinoponera quadriceps | reverse complement strand
AGGGAGGATACGACAGCGTGATAACGGCTGTCGTCGCCGCGAACACGGTGCATTTGAAATGCCGACTCAACCTGGAAGAACCAGAGTTCCGGGTTCTTTCGTCAGAATGGAGGCAACCGGCAATTATAAACGGCATCCACCGCGTCCAATTCTTGCGTCTGGGCGGCAGGAAACGGCTGAAGAATCGGTGCGACGTCGCCCCGGGCATCCGCCGAATCGTCGAGCGGCAGGCCGCCGACGGCACCCGTCGGCCGGTCGGGCGGAGAGCGAAGCATACTAGAAGAAAATGTCCCGAACTCGCGAAAACGCACCGAAAAGTCACCGGGCACGCGAAGCCGACGTGCGAACACACTCGCGAGCCGAAAACACAGCGAAGCACTGAACTTGATGTACATTCACAGTCACATCGAGGTCACCAATTTAGCGTTTACCGCTATTTAAAAAAGAACTTGTACACAATAATGCTGGGGCGTTTGAAATAAATGTAGAAACTTTAATGGGTTTAACAAAATAAATTCGCGCACGAAGGGAACGACGGCGTCGATAGCGAAAAGGCCGACGGGAGGGCGCGTCCGCGATGTTTGGGGTTTCAAACGAGAGTGAGTGGAGCCGCAGAGCAAAAAATAAAATAATAAGTAAAACAAAATAAAAAGGAACAAATATGTGTGCGAAAACAAGCCGTTGCCTTGATTACAAAATATAATCGCCGCCGTTTGTTTCAACCGCCACAGGTGGACATTTCGAACACCAGGCCTAATAACATCAGCCACACACACACACGCGCGCGCGCGCGCGTACAGCAGAGAGGATTTGGAGTCGATAAATACTACGAAAGTGACGAACTGTGAGGTCCTTATCTCTGTTGACACACACACATTCACACACACAAACACACAAACACACAAAGAGGTGTAAATCCGAACGTGCAATCTCCAACTTGGGTAATGCTAATGCCGGCGGTACCGTAATTTTCAACCTTCATAACTCGAAAACTACTGATTAAAAAAACGTTTCATTATAACGCTTTGGAAAGCTCTCGAGGTAAGCTACAAAAATGTGCATTGAAAAATGGGGGTTTCTATTTAAGAAATTAAAAGTGACTTTCACGTGATCTTCAAACGACTATACAAGGTCAAACCAATGACACCATCTTATGTGCCCTCAAAGTCACAAAACTTTTGTCTAAAACATTGTGACCCGGACTCCGTCGATCGGTGGACGTTCGTCCCGTTCCGGCCAACGGGGTGGTCGTTTCGGTTTTGCTGGTCGACCGTGTTTCGGTGTTGGTAGCCCTGGCGTAGCTCGCCGGATGTCCAGGGGTCTTTGTAGTGCGAGGGTGCGAGCGTGTGAGGGGATGAGTGAGTGAGCGAGTGAGTGAGTGAGTGAGTGATCGAATGTGCGTGGAAATAATAAGCTGTTTATTGAATTATCCCACGCCGTTTGCTACACGATAATCTTATCGATGGGCCGTGCTTTAATTTCGTCGTTTCAAACCAGCTACTATTCAGGTGACAATACTGACGACGGAATCCCGTGTTTACATGATGACGTCGGCTTAGTTGCTGTTATCTTCCCGGAATCTATTGGGAGCAGAAGCGACGCTCGGCCCGTGGAGCTCGCGGTGTTAGCAATGAGCGGGCGCGGTATTGATGTTTCGGCGCGATGTGTTGACGGTTCGCGATGTTTAAGTTCGACGGTCTCGCATCGGAGTGCAACGGCGGAATGCACCTGCTTGACTCGGCGTCGCGGTACGCGGTTCGCGGTTC
>NW_014557852.1:360-672 GCF_001313825.1 Dinoponera quadriceps | reverse complement strand
TGGCCAACGTGCAGCCGGCGGCGGTAGATTCGCGGTTCGCGGCGGTCGGTGGTACCTCCGGTGAGGTGCGGACGGAGAGACACGCGTTGTCTCTATATTTGCGGCGCGGTACGCGAAACGAAATTCCGGGGCGTCCGCATGCCCCGGAGGCGCAGGGCCCAACGGCCAGAGTGGAGGGCCCGAGATGGAGAACACTCCACACAGGCGGCGAACGCACCACCCCAACTCATGCCGATCCCCAAGTCTGCCGCGGGCAAGAGGGCCGGGAGCTCCCGGTGGAGACGGCGAACACACCGTCCCGAAATGGATGTT
>NW_014557852.1:0-220 GCF_001313825.1 Dinoponera quadriceps | reverse complement strand
GATCGGGATCCGGAGCAGCTTCGATCTTACGATCCGGCTGACTCCGGCGGAATCAGGTCCCGATAGTACGGCGGAGCGGTCTTTTATATCGCTAAACCGCGGTTTTTTCCGACACGTGCTTCATAACAACAACAAATGTTGTCTACATGAGCACGTGTCGGTTGCGTGCTCCGTGTGGATTTGTTTATTTGGCGCTAAGCGCCGTTTCGCGGCCGACGGA
>NW_014557851.1:0-843 GCF_001313825.1 Dinoponera quadriceps | reverse complement strand
TTTACGAAACATCGTTAAATAATCGTTAAATTACGATTACGTTTGGTAGAAAAAGAAAGGGAAATGTGCATTTGTTTTGATCGAAGGGTACAAAAAAAAGGGAAAGATCCATTTGTTTTGTTCAAAGAGTATTAATTACGAAAGTTTTTTTCCTCGGTTAGTGCTGTTCATAATAGAAAATAACGTGGCACCTTGAGAAGATTTAGCACAGATTTCTCAAAGAGGACCAGTTTCTTCTTAAATAAATTTAGATAAAATAATAAACTTATACGGTGCGAGAGTTGCATATCACACTCGCTCTTCCTTCCCGCGCGATGCGTTCCTCATTGCAAGAGAGCCTCGCCTCGCTTCTCCGCGGTACCCCGAACTACCGAAGAATCGTCCCGAGTCGAAACTNGAGCTACCGAAGTATCGTCCCGAGTCGAAACTTTGACTTCATGTTAAACATTTAATTCTATAACATAATGTATACGGGAAAGAAGCAGTCTGAAATCATCGACAGATATTCTCACGTATAAGCAAGAATATTATAATACTCTTAAAAGATTTTCAGTCTTGAAAATTACTTCGGACATTACCGTAAAGTAGCACTTGGAAATATCATATCGTTCTTCGCATTTCACGCAACTCGAAATTTCCATAAATAAACACGAACGCAAAGCCTGACAATGTAATCCCCCGGCTATATTTCTAAGACCGAATCGCAGATAATTTATGAGAAATGTGAAGGTGTATAAGACTTGAACTATTAACATAATGATATTGAAGAGGTACGATTAGCCTGTGGAGAAGGTGAAGGGAAGGCAAGAAAAATGGAAGTTGAACACAAAATTTACGTTTAAT
>NW_014557850.1:324-615 GCF_001313825.1 Dinoponera quadriceps | reverse complement strand
TTCGGCTTGAATCTGTTCGCCTAAATACGCTAGTTCCATGAGAAAAGGTGATAGAAATCTATCCACTGACAAAACTTGCGAGTTTGCGTGCAATAGACAAATAACGTAAATATCGAATGAATCTTGCGTTTCATACGTTAAATCGTGAACGGATGCAAACCGGCGAGTGTGATTGTAATATTCTGCTTTATTACGTTATTTCCATGCGGCAGCCTCGCAGATTTCAGCCGACGAGCGTTTCTTTCGAATGTACATCAGAAAACGTGAACTAATGCAAATTCACGTTTCGGC
>NW_014557850.1:0-220 GCF_001313825.1 Dinoponera quadriceps | reverse complement strand
AGTGAACGGATGCAAACTGGCGTGTGTGATTGAAATATTCTTCTTTATAGCGTTATTTCCATGCGGCAGCCTCGCAGATTTCAGGCGGCGAACGTTTCTTTCGATTCTACATCAGAAAACGTGAACTAATTCAAATTCAAGTTTCGGTTTGAAACTTTTCGAATAATTACACTAGTTCCATGAGAAAAGGTAAAAGAAATCCATCCGCTAACGAAACTTG
>NW_014557849.1:0-250 GCF_001313825.1 Dinoponera quadriceps | reverse complement strand
GCTCTGCCCCAGCGGCGACGGAACCGGAGGTATTAATATATTCTTCTTTTTAAGGTTCCCTAGTTTGTTGCGGTAGCGAAACGGGTGACGACAAAACAGTGAGGCGCCGAAGGATGGCCAGCGTCTCTAGTGATATGAAACTCACAGTGACAGTCGCTGAGACCTCTGGAGCTGAGGTGGCGCCACTTGACCGCATTGCCCACACCTCCAATTCTCTCCACATTTCCTCTCTGCAAACCATTCCCACATC
>NW_014557848.1:0-3143 GCF_001313825.1 Dinoponera quadriceps | reverse complement strand
TTTTTTTACCAAAAAACCGGAAAAAACTTATGCATACACCTGGTATTTGCGGGCTGTTTGAAATTGTCAGGTAAAAATATTGAAATGCTTCGAATATTTTGCTTAATTTATGTTTCTTTTCTCTACCGCTTAGTTCCAAATGGACGTGTTATAATAGCGTGCACTATATTGTTAAAGAAAGAAGAGAATTTTTAATCTATATATTAATAACACATTTTCCTTAATATATTTTCAACGCTTCTATTATTTTTCTTTTTATGTTAACCGTATTGTAATTATTAAAGTGACTTTGTGAACTTCTCGATTTTTTATTTTTTTCTCATTTTAATTTTCTAAATTTTAAATGGCATAAAAATGCAATTATACTTATAGAGTCATTGCGTAATTCGCATTCGACAAATATTCTTATGGCCTGTATCGAATATTCTTACAACATCCTCGAAAAACAAATGTGGAATTTGCATCAAGTTATTGAGCGCTTTTATCATTCACCAGCAGTCTGAAGTAAACATATTCGATACAGGCCAAAAGAATTGCTCGTGATCAAGATCGAGTACGCGTAACTATACGTTGGGTCTGATTCGCGCATCGTTGATAAATAAAGTAGCCTATTTTAATTTGTAAATTATTCTCTTACCTTTTCAAGTTTCATCGACCACATATAGGACAAATTTGCAACGGCCTATTTCAATCTATGCACATTAGAAGTGGCGTGCGTGAGTGTCAATATATTTCGTGAGAGTGACAATTTTGAAATGGCACAAAAGTTAATCGTTTCATGTGTATCAAAATTTGCGCATGGCGACATCACAAGTGACGCATCGTCGTTTTTACTTGTCATTAGATTTGTCGCTCATAGCTCCTTCAGGCGCTCTCGATGAACGAAATATCCGATATTACTATGACCTTATTCGAATATGTTCACTTCTATTACGTCTTTTGGACAGGATATAATCGATCACAGCGAATATTTGTTTCAACAAATGTGAGTATACAGGCAAAGTTTTCGCGTCTGGGGAACATATTTTGCATCTATTCTTTTCATTACGTCAATGAAAGCGTAAATAACCATTCCTGATGACTCTCATTATGGTAAAAAACTGCGTGTGCGAAAGATTTTCCTGAAAAGTTTGCCAAAACTGAATTATCATATATTAATAATAATATATTAATATATAAATGCAACGCACAGTGGTGCACAGCACCGCTGCATGTTCAGAAATTATTATTCGTCATGTTGCAACGAAGCATGAAGACCAGCAAGGAGACCGTCGGCAGATTATTTGTCGCATCATTCAAGGTTTCGCCAAGATAATATGAAATTGTATGATATAGGGTCGTATAAAAAAAAAGGAGTAATATGAGTTAGTTAATGTTTGCTTTACTATAATTTTTATCTTGTTTTGTTATAAAGATAATTTAATTATATTTTATTATATTCAAACATTGCATTCTTAATTTATTAGATCATGATAAGGAATCATATAATCTCCGAACGAAATGTCAAATTAACGCAATGTTATTTAAACGAAACTTTAAATTTACGCGTAACATGTATGTTTCTTATATGTAATGATGATATTGTACATTACGATTCATATCACAATCGGAGAATACGAGAAAAACTTTTTGTTTCAGCTTACTAGCATGTCATTGTCTTATTGTATGATTATATATTCGACTTATAAGTGAAACGTAACATAAGGACGATGACAGTTTAGCATGAATGCAGCCGTTGCCCACGAAATCATACAGAAATGTGAGTGCATTAGTACAATCGGTGTCAACGAAAAACGATCGGATCTCATCTTACAATTCAAGTTAAAATGTACATGAAATAAGATATAGAAAGTAAACGTAATACAATATATATACATATATATTTATGCACAAGAGAATATGACTCAGAAACGTTAACTTTTAAGAATGCGGCGCATATGTTAGTCACAAATATGTAGCTATGACCATAAAATATCAACAAATTCATAAGGCTAAATGTCCACTGAAATTCAATGAAATTTAAAATACTCTACATGCATAACCGAATTATTGCAAATAATTAAAAGTTATTATTTGAAATTGTCCTTAATAACTTACACACACACACACATATATTTTTCTTCCTTATACATTTCTCAAGAAAAAATCCATACGTGTGATTGAAGTTGATCTGAGATCTGCACGTCGCCACGATTCGCGAGAGAATGCGCTCTCTCTGCGATGTATCGAATATTGCGCTTGCGCAAAAATAAAATATAGTACACGTGCGCAAGAATATTCTTCGAACGTGTAGCACAGGCGAACGCTATCGTTACGTTAAACGATGCATATTAGCAATTTACTTAAATTCTAAACTAGTAGAGTTGCTTTTACGAGTGCGAAACAGAATATACCCGTCTTTCCAACGGTCTATAGTTTTTAGTATTTCAAACATTTATTTGCAATTATTCCTATACCTTTAGCAGCATTATGAATTAACGTTACGCATTAGCTGTAATATACAAAAAACATGATAACAGCGCGCAGTGCGCTGGGAAAAAAGTCGTGAAATATCGAAAAACTTTCTTCGTCCCGCAGTCGTTCCAGGATTCCCCTACGAAATGGATGTTATCATAAAGTATTATAACATAAACCGTATTCTTTTATTGGCAATCGGATTATGGCCTTACCAAAGATCCGCGTGGAATAAGATTCATGTAGTTTTCATGTTTCTTCTCTTCGTGCAAATTATGATTTTTCAAGTAATATTATTTTTTCCACATCAGAAAATTTTCGAAAGAAGAACTTTCATACTGTACCCTAAATAACGTTGCATGTCATGCGGAAAAAGAGAGTTCGTTACTGGGGCACACATTAATTGCTTTCTTTAATATTCTTTAACATACATATCCGTTTCTTTTTCCACTGCATACTTGCTACTTAGGAATACGCAAAACAATGTCACAAACGACCAATTTTAAATTGCAGAAATAATATTGTGTTATTAAAGAATCCTTGTTATGAAACGCAAAATGTTTCCTTAATCTCTAAAATTTTTTATAATCTTAGGGGGGAGAGAGAGAGAGGGAGAGAAGTAGTGAGAGATATGTGCTGAAAAATTCTAGCGGTCATGGCAATATATCATTCACTCAATCATTTCTTCT
>NW_014557847.1:0-1100 GCF_001313825.1 Dinoponera quadriceps | reverse complement strand
AATTAACCATCGCATGGCGCTTCCTGTGTTTAACAGCGTGTGCCGATGATGTTTATAGAAGCGATAGCGAAACTATCGGAAACCATTTTTCAGCTCTTCGCTCCTTCTTAATTGAACAGACTGATAAGAGGTGTTTAAACACGCACGATTTTCTCGCATGCGTAAAATAACGTCAAGAAACCTCGCGGACTCGTCGGTGAATTCTCGCAGTTTAAATAAAGCGAAAAACGCGCAATTTTTCTGATACACATCAAAACGAGACTCAAATGGAGAACCCGATAACACTCCAAGTATCTTGACGTATTCACGCTCGACATGCGTCTTCGCTATTTCCATTCATCGGTTAATGATTTCATCTGGGCGATTCGCAGTGAAAAAAAACCGGAGGAGGGCGGAAATGCAAACACTCTTTACATACGCGGGCGAACGCCGCGAACAGAAATCGACTGCGCATTCGACCGATGCGGACGACGTGTAATGTGTTTTCTGTGCGAAATGGAAGTTCGATTCGGAAGGTCTTCGTGTCGAAAAGTCATGGAGCACGATTGGATAAAATTGATTAATTTTCCCGATATCCGATATAACGGGAGTTAACGTCGAATTTTAGCAGGGGGCGTACACCGGCCTGGCGGTTATAGGCGCTTCCAATATCTCCCTGCGCGTATTCGATAAAATGTTCATTACATTTTTCTTCCCGGCCGCTTCAATCCCGTAATATCCCGCAAAATTCAATTTTGACATTCACGGGTAGTTACAAATTTACGTCTCCGACAATACCTCTTTCACTCTCTCTCTCTCTCTCTCTCTCAGACTGACCCTTCCGAATGTCGAATCGCGCAATCTATAGTTATACAATCGTCCGTTGCTGCATGTTTTTTGTGACGTTGGCCCGTCGAAAATTTCCGGAGAGGAATCGCATCTCCAAGTTAAAAACGCCCATCCGGCGTAAATCGATCGGCCGATCGACCCAGAGAAAGAAAGCAGCCTCGCCGGTAAACAACGGGGGCTCTACGGAAAATGTCCCTCGTCGTCGTAGAATTCAGGATGCGACATAACGGCGATTTAATCGGTCATAGCTGCCTACGAGGATAGACGGACGC
>NW_014557846.1:0-623 GCF_001313825.1 Dinoponera quadriceps | reverse complement strand
AAAAAGCAGAAAAAAGTGCTATACGCAGCATTCTTCTCGAATCAGTATTAAAGAATATTTCATCATAAGCGTGCCGACATTTGTGGACATGCAAGTATTCACCGTCGGGGGAACATTTATCGTGAAGGAAGTAGCGATATTGAGAAATGGCACTGTTCTCTCTCACTATATCTTTAAATCGCCTTATACGTGGAATCTTCTCAAACGATCTAAACAGTTTCAAGTTTCATGGTGGACCGCTAATCATCATGGATTATTACGGGCGGATGGATGTATACCGTACTGTGCAGTTACGCGACTAATCAGGAATGCCCTACGCTTTGTGATGGAAGAAAATGGCGATGAGAAACATTCACTAATANATGATTGCGGGATATTCTCAGCGATGACATGCGGAGACATTTAATCATTGAAACAATAGATGCAGAGTATGAGGATATCACATCTTTACAAGAACTTGATTCAAGTAATACAAACCGATGCGAGAAACATTGAAAACACTGCGCGTTGCAAAATGTATTTAAAATTTTCAACTGGTGGTCGAAATGCTCTTGATAATAAACTATTTTTTATCTTCAAAGATTTTTTTAACTTAATATCCTCCCCCTTACCTTTCCCCATTT
>NW_014557845.1:0-2775 GCF_001313825.1 Dinoponera quadriceps | reverse complement strand
AGAGAGAGAGAGAGGGGGAGAGAGAGAGAGAGAGAGAGAGAGAGAGAGATTTTAGGCAAGACGCAATTATGTTATTTTGTTAAAAGCGGCTTGTAATTTAGAGTATAGAATGTCTTGGCAAAATATAGCATATTGAAAAAGATTAAAGTAGTATATAAGATATAGGGAAAAACAAAGCATAAAAATTTATGCATAACAGATTATGAATATATTATTGAACTATTACCGCCATTCGTGACGTATATAACGTTTCAACAAATTTAGATCAGGTTCTTGTAGATGATTGCGCGCTCAGAGTATCAGTCTTGCACAGTCGCTAGGTATTCACTCCTGCGACGTAGAGCTTTCTCGACTTCTCAAACGCTCGCACATTCTCCTCTAGAAATCAGTGACTAAACGATTGACTTTGTGTACTGTAGTATTATTTCGTGCCGTGTTGAATGTGTTAAAATGGTTTAGGTTTAAATCCATATGTGTGTAAGTAACTAATTAAAACAATTTTAATACGCAATTTAATTTTCTCTTTAAACAAAAATACAACTTAAATTTTTAAAAGATCGCTGGTTATACTAATTAATGATTAAGAAAGTATTTTGAAACCATTAGTAGAACTGCTAAAAGCGATAAAATACATCGTTGGACGAGAAGTTCTAGGAACTAACAGTTATATATATTAGGTTAGGGAAAAAGAAATCCATTATTTTTGCGGTAGATGGCTGTAGTGATCGATATCTCGTAAAGTATCGATCAAACAATTTCAGATTTATGCTTGTTGGAAAGGTGATATTTCGCACTAAAAAAATTCTTTTGTTGTTTTTTGTTTGGTCCATTCAGTTGTGAGTTACAGGGTGTTAAAAATGGAAGTCAACAAAGAGAAAATTCGGTACATTTTACAGTTTTTCTTTGATAAAGGCGAAAATGCAAGCCAGGCGGCTGTAATTGTGAATGGTGTTTATGGTGCCGATACTGTAACAGCCAATTACGTGCAATTTTGGTTTCGTCGATTCCGTTCTTTTGATGTTAAAAATGCACAGGTAGGCCCGTCGAAAATGTCGATAAAATCACAGAAATAATCGACCGGCATGTTAGCAGTCGTAACATCGCCCAGGAGCTAAAGATCGACCATAAAACAGTTTTAAACCATTTGCACGAAGCTGGATTCAAAAAGAAGCTCGATGTTTGGGTGCCACACCAATTAATACAAAGAAACATGATGGATCCATCTGCGAAGCCTTGGCCAAACGGAATGAAATCGACCCATTTCTTAAACGGATGGTGACTGGGGATGAGAAATGGGTCGACAACATTGTGCGAAAACGATCGTGGTCAAAGCGCGGTGAAGCAGCTCAAACGGTGGCCAAACCAACGGCCAGGAAGGTTCTGCTGTGCATTTGGTGGTACTGGAAAGGAATCATTTATTATGAGTTGCTTCCATATGGCCAAACACTAAATTCGGATCTCTACTGTCAACAACTGGACCGTTTGAAGCTAGCAATTGACCAGAAACGGCCAGAATTGGCCAACAAGAGAAGTGTTGTGTTCCATCAGGACTGGCCACACATGCCAATAGTGACTCGCCAGAAACTTCGGGAGCTTGGTTGGGAAGTTTTGATGTATCCACCATATAGTCCAGCACCAAGCGATTACCATGTTTTTCTTGCATTGCAAAACTTCCTTAGTAATAAGAAATTGGCATCAAGAGAAGATTGTGAAAATCGATTACTAGAGTTTTTCGCCAATAGGGACCAAGACTTCTATGAGAGAGGCATTATGAAGCTACCTTTAAAATGGCAACAAATTATAAAACAAAACGGTGCATATTTGACCCAAATCGGGCAAACCGAAACATGTTAAATAAAGTCTTGAAGTTCACGTAAAAATAATGGATTTCTTTTTCCCCAGCCTAAAATTATATATTGATTATTATGTAAAAATTAAGAACTTAAAATTTTTTGAATGTAGTTATTATAGTAGTAANAAATGGCAACAAATTATAAAACAAAACGGTGCATATTTGACCCAAATCGGGCAAACCGAAACATGTTAAATAAAGTCTTGAAGTTCACGTAAAAATAATGGATTTCTTTTTCCCCAGCCTAAAATTATATATTGATTATTATGTAAAAATTAAGAACTTAAAATTTTTTGAATGTAGTTATTATAGTAGTAATAGTAGTAGTAGTAGAAGTATATATGAAAATTATTGATGTTTAACTTATATGTAGCTAATCATAATTTTGGAAAATATTAATAGCACGATAACGATAGAAACGATAGACATATTCTATATCTTTCAATGAAACTTGTTATATTTTATCAACTAACTTAACAACTTGCCACCGTTGCATTATCGCAATTAATCGTGTATTTCACCAAAAGAATATAGATATAAAAACATATAGGTAAAAATATATATAGATAAGCGTTGCCGATGCACAGTAGAAAATAGCAATACAAAATTGATCGATTAATTCCACTCGAATAAATTCAAGGTTAGCGTCCATGTTAATAACATTGACTTTTTATTCGTATTTGTGTTATATTCTTTTATGTTCCTTAATACGTGATTGTTGCTCAAAAGTGGATTTCAAATAAAATTGTATAAATTGTATAAATAAAATTGTAGGAAAACAAATTCTGCAACAATGACGGGATACATAATGCCGATCAAATATATTAGCGTTGAAGAAGAATGTAAAAAGAATTCGAAGCTGAAGATATCGGATCTGCAAATGTTGAAGGACTGGATGGATAAACAGCCGCATCTGCCGGATA
>NW_014557844.1:5178-5406 GCF_001313825.1 Dinoponera quadriceps | reverse complement strand
ATATATATATATATATATATATATACCAGGTGTATGCATAAGTTTTTTCTGATTTAACTAAGAGATGGCGCCAGCGAGAAGTACGCAGCGTATTAATTTGACACATACGTCATTTTGTTTGTCTGACATTTAAAACTAAAAAAACACACACAAGTTGAGTCCGCCAAAAACTAGCGTCTTTGTTTTATCGTTCAGTGATCATGTCGAGTTTTGTGCATGAAAAAGAAC
>NW_014557844.1:0-4442 GCF_001313825.1 Dinoponera quadriceps | reverse complement strand
TATATATATATATATATATATATATATATATATATATATATATATATATATATATATATATATATATATATATATATATATATATATATATATATATATATATATATATATATATATATATATATATATATATATATATATATATATATATATATATATATATATATATATATATATATATATATATATATATATATATATATATATATATATATATATATATATATATATATATATATATATATATATATATATATATATATATATATATATATATATATATATATATATATATATATATATATATATATATATATATATATATATATATATATATATATATATATATATATATATATATATATATATATATATATATATATATATTGTTACGTCCAGAGGTACCCCCGGAACCCCTTCCTCATTCTCCCTTTTTCTATCACTCTTCTATTTCGCTCTCCTTTCTTTACACTCTTCTTTCATCCCGGTAGTCGCCTGTTGACATTGTACCGTTTCTTCCAAATTATAATTTTAGTTGTAGTCCCGACCGTATCGTTGCTATATTTCGTATCATGAAAATAATTCACACCTACTACCTACCGTTTTTCTAGCTTATTAAATTCAATTAACTTAGATCCGGCAGTCACTGCCGCTGAATAGCTAAAGTATTGCCACACCGATCATGATGTTATGCGATTTTTTTAAAGATTACGTACTATTTAGATAAACTAAATTTTTTTCGTTCCGTGAGAACAGATGTGCATGATCCGTTTCGTGCCCTATCTTATAAACCTGAGAACAGATGTGCATGATCCGTTTCGTGCCCTATCTTTATAAACCTGAGAACACCGTAGACCACCGAGTCCGTTGGCGTTCCCACAAAAAATGCAAGCTACACAGTTATAGAAGAAAGAGGGAGTCCAAGACGAACGTATAAATAAGGGCCCCGTCTTTAGGACAATCAGTACCAATCATTCAGTCAGTAACAACCATTCAATCAGTACCAACCATTCAGTCAGTACCAATTATTTAGCCAGTATCAACTATTCCGCAGCTACAATTCTACGAGCAGAACGCTCATTTCATTAATCAGTCAACTTTCAGTCTTTTAACGTCAGTGCGGTCTGCGAATTTTACTGACTTCGTCGTCAACGAGTCAGTCGCGAGTCGGAGTGAAATTTTTCTCAGTGTCCATCTCCTTTCAAGAAAGGCACCACAGCCAAGGTGGTGTGACGCTACCAATAAAAACAAACGACGGACGAATCTCTGCCCTGCAACCAGGCTCCTTCTTTTCTCTACAACAAGGTAAATGCTCTATCTATTGAATTATACCGACGACTTCGTGAGCACAACCGACTTCATAATTTATACGTTGCCATTTCGATTTAATTTGTTTTAATTGCGCGAGAACACAATAAATTATATTGTTTATTTTGTCCCTATTCATTTTGTTTCCATTTCTTTCTTGAATAACTCCTTTCATTCCGGGATTCTACCACAG
Source organism: Dinoponera quadriceps (assembly GCF_001313825.1). Lineage (NCBI taxonomy): Eukaryota > Metazoa > Arthropoda > Insecta > Hymenoptera > Formicidae > Dinoponera > Dinoponera quadriceps. The sequence continues at coordinate 2,941 of NW_014557844.1, read as the reverse complement.
AACCACGGGTAAACCTTCCCGCCTTTCCCCGCCCCAGCTAAGAAGCCGTTAAGCGTGGCGGAGCCGCTCCCGTCGCGCGCGTCCCTGACTACACGGGACGTAACATAAAAAATAATATGTATATATATTATAAGACAAGTCAGTTGATAATCACGTAAAATTAAATATTTGAACGTATTCAATTATATAAATTATAATTTGTTCTTTACAACCATACAAGTAATAGTAGTTAATATGTGTACAGGATTATACTTGAATATTTGCAAAAAATATATAAATATTTATGTATGTATATCAAGCAAAAACTATTGTTTAGGCTAGATTTTGAGACTAGATTTTTTCTCGAATTGTATGAACTTTAGCAAAAAATTCCTCAGAACAAAAAAGTCTTAAAATTAGTCAAAAAATCCTTTCAAATTTTTTTAGAATTTTTTGCAGTTTTGGAAAATTGGATTTTCCGGATTTTCAGAAAATCAAAAAATTGTTACAGAAAATTTTTGAAAAATTTTTAAGTGTTCCTTGACTCATTCCAAGACATTTTTGTTCTTAGGAATTTTTCGCCAAAGTCTATAGTTTTCTAGAAAAAAATTCGTCAAGTTAAAAAACACAATTTCTGACTTTGGCCGCCATTTTGCTTCACCANGTCTTAAAATTAGTCAAGGAATCCTCTCAAATTTTTTTAGAATTTTTTGCCACAGTTTTGGAAAATTGGATTTTCCGGATTTTCAGAAAATCAAAAAATTGTTATAAAAAATTTTGGAAAAATTTGTGAGTGTTCCTTGACTCATTCCAAGACATTTTTGTTCTTAGGAATTTTTCGCCAAAGTCTATAGTTTTCTAGAAAAAAATTCGTCAAGTTAAAAAACACAATTTCTGACTTTGGCCGCCATTTTGCTTCACCAAAAAATTTTCAAATCACATCTGACCATACCAAATCAAATTTTAGACCATTATTCCACCATCTTAACCAGTTTGAGAAGTATAAAAAAATGTACAGAAGTCGAAAAATTGTTTTTAACAAGAAATTGGATCGAAAAAACACGTTTCTTTTTTTATTTTCAATTTTTCCATGCTTAAAATTTTTTTTTTATTTCGAACTATCACTATTCGAAAGAGCACTCTCAAAAACATGGGGTACAGTAATTTAAAAAAATTTTTGGTTCGAANGAAATGGGTAAATCTTTATTCAGTTAGCAAAATAGACAAAATTATCAACGAAAATTATAGCGAAATCCATTTTATAGTTTTTATACCTCTAATTAACATGATTAAAAACTATTGGATAAAGATGAAGATGAAAAAGAAAAGAAATATTATGCTAAGACGCGCTATGATCATCGGCACTCAATCGCTATTTAGAGAAAATGCTTCCGACTGACAAACAGACAAGCGACGAATTTTATCGATCCTGGACATTTCTTACCGATATAATTGTACTATTTACATGACGTATGCAAGAATCCGTAGTTCCAGTTAACATTCCTGGCTCAAGGAATCGTTATATTCTTAAGAAATATTAGTTATATTGCAGTACACAATTTTCTCGGTTTATTGGTTATTTACATATGGAGTCAAGTGGTAAATCTAAATTTCCGATTGACACGTATAGAAAATTATCCGAACTTCAAGTTGTAAAGTACAATGTCCAGCAACTTCAAGTTGTAATGTATTAAGTTGGAAACTACGAAACGGGCGTTTTTGGTTAGTCTGTGTTCAACTGCGACTGAGAGAGGTTCATTACAACGTGCGCTCGATATTTTTATTTATAAATTTTAAAGGTATTCTTCTTACTCATTTTGTAAATTTTTTTCATGTTTGTGTTCCATTTCTATTTTATATTTCTCCCAAACCAGATGGAAACAAAACGCGATTTACATCTACTTTTTTTGTATGAGTACAAATTGAATCATAATGCAGCTCAAGCTTCTAGAAACATTAATCAAGCTTTCGGAGATGGATTCACCAATGAAAAAAGTGCTCGATATTGGTTCCAAAAATTTCGTTCTGAAAAATTGAGCATCGTCAAAGAGCCTCGAGGAAGACCACCGGTCCATATTGATAACGAGGAATTAAGGACGATTGTGGAATCCGATCCAGACATAACTATTCGTAAACTTGGGACTAAGCTAGGAACTAGCCATACGGCTGTGTTGAAACATCTGCGTGCAATAAACGAAGTAAAAAATTGGATTCATATCTACCGTACGAACTGATGGAACTGCAGATGATCGACCGCAAAAGTGCGCATCTTTGTTGATTCGCAATACACGATTGCCGTTTTTACAGCAAATCATCACTTGTGATGAAAAGTGTATTTTGTACGACAATCGAAAACGATCAAGCAAATGGATAGATAAGAATACACCGCCAGGACATACCCCTGAGCCGAAATTCTATCAAAAGAAAATTATGGTTACCATATGGTGGAATGCCAAAGGAGTGATCCATTATTCCTTCCTACAATCAGGCAAAACCATAACAGCGGAGTCCTATTGCCGTGAAATTGATGTCATGCATGAGAAATTTGTGAAAAAACAACCAGCATTGCTCAATCGGCACGGCGTAATATTACTGCAAGATAACGCAAGACTACATAAAGCTTCAATCACTATTGACAAGTTAAATTTTCTAAAATATGAACTTTTACCACATCCTTCATATTCACCAGACATCTCACCGAACGATTATTATCTTTTTCGTAATTATGAATTATTTTTAAGAAGACAAAATACAATAACCAAAACGATATTATAAAAGACTTTGAATTGTTTATTAACTCTAAAAATAAAGATGTTTTTTAAAAAGACATAGATGCCAAAGGAAATTATTTCTATTAAAAATAATAAATAATGTGAAAAATAGCGCTTTTTGATTTTTATTTCTACTCAACGCTCGTTTCATAGTTTCCAACCTAATACAATGATCGGATACACTTGATATT
>NW_014557843.1:0-4144 GCF_001313825.1 Dinoponera quadriceps | reverse complement strand
GGGAACAAGAAAAAGTCACAGGGGGCCAGGTCTGGGGAATACGGTGGCTGCGGCATCATTAGTGTGTTGTTTTTGGCCAAAAATTCACGCACAAGCATGTGCGATGTGTGAGCATCGTCGTTTCGCGGCGACCCGTCTCATGCCAAAATCATTAGTAAAAATCGAATGGCACGAGCCAATCGATATGTTTAGGTCCTCAGCAACTTCTCTAACGGTGATTCGACGATTGGCCAATACTATTTTCTTCACTTCATCAATGTTTTCGTCTGTTGTTGACGTGCTCGGGCGTCCGGCACGCTCTTCGTTGTTCACATCTTTTCGGCCCTCTGAGAACATTTTATACCACTGATAAACGTTGCTTCGGTCCAAGGTAGCTTCACCATATGCCACAGTCAACATTCGGAATGCTTCGGTGCACTTAATTTTGTTTTACACACAAAATTTGACAGATTCTTTGATCCATTTTTTGGAATAGGCAAAAATCGAAGACGAGCCAAAACACGTCCAAGCAAAACAGCTGTCAAAGATAAACTGAATATTCAAAATGGCCGAACTTGTCGGCATAAGTGAGAGACATGAGTACCAACATAACGCCACAAAAAAATCGAAAATCGAATATACGTAACCCGCGGAAATTCAAAATTTGCGATACTTTTTGAACAGACCTCGTATGTCCGTATCACGACAGTATCAAGGAACGTTAGCAATGTCTCTAAGCACTTTATTTTGGAAAGTTTGCTTTTAATATTCGAGTCAGCACTGTATCCCCATAATTGGATGCCATAAGTTCAAACGGGTTTAATGATTTGTTTCTACAGTAAAAGTTTATTGTGTATTGATAGATTGGAATTTTTGCCGATCTTCCACTCGATTTTCGAACGCAGTTTATTTAGTTGCTTCCGTTTTATTTTGATATGTTCCTTCCAGCGAAGCTTGGCATCGAGTGTCATGCTAAGATATTTCGCGGAGTTGGAGTATGGAACCACCAGCCGGTTAATAGTAATCGGCAAAAGAGTCTCCTTTTTGAGAGTGAAGTTTATATGTTGGGACTTACTTTTATTTTGCTTTAAGTGCTAAAGTTTAATCCAATCAACAATTTGGTTTATAGCTCTTTGCAGGTTTGCGATTGCAATAGTAGTATTTGTATCCGTAGTTAATAACGCTGTATCATCTGAAAACATAGCCACTTAGACCATATGATTCTGTGGAAGGTATAGAATGGGTCGCAAAACGCTGCCTTGTGGAACGCTCGCAGCTATCTCTCGGAAACCGGAGTATGCATCCGCATAACGCACTCTGAAACTGCGATTATGTAGATAGGATTTAAACAGCTCACTAAATGTCTTGGGAAGCATCAATTTTAGCTGTTTATACATTAATCCTTCGTGCCAAACTTTATCAAATGCTTGGGATACATCAAGCGATACTGCGGCACATTCTTTTCTTCTAGTACGGATTCGATCTTGTTCGTAATACGATGAATTTAGTCTAGAGTTGAGTGCTGATCACGGAAGCCGAATTGATACGTCGGAAATAGGTGGTTTTTTTTCTATAATCAGCTTCAATCCCTTGACAATGATTTTTTCAAAAACTTTGGCTATGACTGGAAGAAGAGATAAAAGTCTATAAGAGGCAACGTCATGCAGCGGTTTACCAGGCTTCGGGATAATAATTATTTCGGCTGTCTCGCATTGTTTAGAAAAATAACTCAGGCGCAACGATGCATTAAATAAATGAGTCATTTTCATAATATTTTACCTTAAGTGGCAATTCTTTCAGCAGTCTGACAGTGACAAGGTCAAAACCAGGTGCTCTCTTTGGGTTTAGATATTTAATTACTTCTTGGATCTCTTTGGAGGAGATGTATTTGATAGGAGTGTCAACTTCAGTCTCGATACTATTAAGATTCGGTTCAACGGTGGAGTTGATATGAGGTTGGAAAACATTCTCTAAATGATCGGCATATAAGCCAGCTTTTTCCTGGTTACTTCTAGCCCATGTACCGTCTGGTTTTTTAATGGGTGGTATATTAACGATAGGTTTTTTAATACGTTTTGTTGCTTTCCAAAGAGAATAACTAGTGTCTTTTTCTGCCGTAAGTCCTTGCAAATACCTTGCTATTTCTTGATTTTTGATTTCGTATGTAAGGTTTTTTAATTTTTAATTCAATTTGTTAAAGATAGCTTTTAGTTCAGGGTCTCGAGATCTCTGCCATTTCCTACGTGCTTTTCTTTTCTCTCTTATCAATTCTTTAATTTCGATAGAGTGATTAGTGTTGTGATTTGATCTGTAGTACGTCAACAGGCCATGTAGGTTTTACTTGCTAATTGCAATTGCTCAGTGAACTATCTAGCATCATTTTCGATTTGGTATGTTTTAAGCGAGACATTAAGTTTGATGTTTTCTTCAAGATATACTGTGTAACTATTCCAATCCACTTTGTTGTTAACTAGAGGTGGGGAGTTACAGATTGTATTGCTGAGAGTTAGAATAACAGGTGTGTAATCAGAACTAGGATCTACGTATGTTTCAACTGTAAAATAATCAGTTGACAGTCCTTCGATGATGAAAGAATCAATCACATCAGGTAATTTATTTTTGTCGGTAGGCCTATTGCTCGGACTACCACTAGATAAGAACTCACATCCTAACGATCTTCCAGCAAGAAATAATGTCTTTCCTTTAGTCCACGTGTATCTAATTCTTTTACAAACCGTACGGATTTTTATGAAAATTGACCGACACATCTCCGATTTGGCTGAAAGTTTTTTTCACGGATTCTATATCGGAAAATAAGAGATACGTGTCCGAGGAATTTTTTTTCGCATATTTTCGATAATACAAGTGATCGAAAATTTGAGAATAGCGAGTTTTTTGACTAAGAGACTCATTTTAAAAAATTTATAACTCCGGTTCTATTTGAGCTACAAACTTTTTTTTTCATTTTAAAGCTAAAGGACTGAATTTTGAGAAAAAAATATTTTAAATAAAAATTATTAACAAATTCATATTGTTATTAACAATTTAATTGTTTAAATCAATTTTTAACAACGGCCCCCACCTTGTAGCAAGTTTTTTTATATTTTTATCGTATTCTCCGTTAAATTTTACATAAAAATCATGTTTTCAAAATATGGTACCTTTATTACTATTGTTAAAACATTAATTTATATAGCGCTGCACGTAAAAAAACGGTTTTTCGTTAATAAAAAAAAAACTATAGCTCGGATGAAAAAAAGTCAAATATAAAAGTTGTGCATGATAAAAAGATCTACAATTTTGTGTCTTAACTATTCTTATTGAATTAAGTAGATAATAGTCGTGCTATCACATGCAATAGTAGAAAGTCGGCTTGTTTTTAATATAACGAGGAGAAAATAAAAATATTGATGTATGAAAATTTGATGATAATTCAAAATTTGCTGCCGGCTTAGAGTCAAAAGACTTTCAGACGCCCATATATAGGGGCACCCTTATGTCTTCTTCATCCAGAGTGCCCCGTGCGCTATATGTACAAAACTAACAGTTCATGAGTTGTTGGATCAGCTGTGCATTGGCTTTTGTCCACTGCCACCGGCATTTTGCATCTTTTCTCTCGTTAAAGCCTTTATATAATTCTTTACCTTAGCCGTGCGTGTAAGTACTTTTCTGTTTTTTACTGAAACGTTAGTTGAAACTGTTTTCGCCATCTGGAGACCTCAAAGGAACCTGTTCGTTTCTCCGCTCGTGACTCTTTGCCTGGATTATCGTGCCATTATAACAATGCCTAATAAAAAGGCCAAACAATTACAAGGGACGAATATTCGAACCGACAAGTGTTTCAATCCCTTCAATGTACAAAGTCATCCGCTGACAAAAACCTCAGAATTGAGAACAGTGAATGAAAATCAGCTCCACGTGTTAAATTTACCAATCACTTTTGAGTCATTAAACCAAAAAATTTGTACTTCTTGTCGCGTGCGCATCTCGAAGATCAAAAAAGAAAATGAAGACAAGGAAGAAAACGTTCAAATTGAATTGGTACGTATTTTAATTCTTTGCATATCATATTAACACGTTTCGTGCCACGACAATTTTTGAAGATTTTCCATTTAAGCCGCGTGGGGCGTATACGACCCACACTTTAAAGATTAAAAAAAGTCGT
>NW_014557842.1:0-55750 GCF_001313825.1 Dinoponera quadriceps | reverse complement strand
CAGTTAGTGGGTGCGATTCGCGCACCTGGCGCCCACACGGACTAGTGGAATTCCGAATTTAGTTAGCGGCCCGAGGTTCGCCCATCGGCGTTGCACCGGTGACTCGGAGAGGCCGAGTCGCGAATATCGGTCGCAATATATATATATATTTAATGTAATATTATGTATACATAAAATGGTTGTTAGTATTTTATTGCATTTTAAATACAAATAACTAAACATTTGACAATGAACATGTATATACATATGTGGAGGACGGTATGGCCTATGGCCACTGCGCGTGCTGAAGGAAGAGGAGGGGAAGATCTCTACTACGGGTCGCCCTGTTGGGGAGCGCTAATAAAGCAGAGTACTCATGACTACTCGCATGAAGCTGTATTTTACTGGTTAAGTACAAACTTGCAAACGTAACAAAGGAAAACGATGAGCTAAAACTAAGGAATGCGGCGTAGAACAAAAATGGCCGCGATTCTGGACGCCGTGGTCGCAAGAGAACAAAAAGGCCGCAACGCAGAACAAAATGGGCGCGATGCGCAATGAGATGGTCGCGAGGGAAATCGGCGACGAACGATGTCGCGAGGGCGGGAACGTAGGCACTGACGCGCCCTGGTTTGTAGAGTCGGAAGCGTAACGCACGGGGGTGAACACCAGCGAACACTCACGAGCCCGTCCGATCGGCGGCGAGCGGTATCGCGAGGGCGATCGGCGGCGAGCGATGTCGCGCGGACCGGAACGCAGGCACGGAACGCACGAGGGTGAACACCAGGGAACACTCACGAACACGTCCGCGCTGTCCAAAGTCCGAGAAGGAAGGGAGCGAGCCGGGGTCCTGGCACGACCGCCGGGACACTTCGAAACAAAACACGATCGCGCCACGGAACATGTGGTTGGCCGGCGGGGTCGCGTGACACTCTCGTGGTTCCGGCGGTGCGCGCGACGCGCCGGAAAAGCCGGGTGGTGCAGAGACCGGTCAGCAGACCGGGCGCGGTTGCAGAACATGTTTCCTCATACATGAGGCCGCTCTGGGCGGTGGCGCTGCCGTTAACGGCGGGCGAGGCTCGACCGCCATACATATATACATACATATAATGTATACATATACGAGGGTGGATCATATATAAACAAGCTTTTTGCATAAAAACCATATATTTCTCAAATTCAATTCTAATTCAAATTTTTCTTAATTTTCTACATAGTCCCCCTTATCTTATTTATATACTTCTTCCAACGGTATGGCGATTTTTTAATCCCGGTATCATAAAAGTTCGTGGACGTGTATCAAACTAATTGCACACGAACTGCTGCACCTCCTCGTTCGTTGTGAAACGCTGTTCACCAAAGACTTCCTTGAGCCGAAACGTTTGGACGTCGCATGATGACAGGTCTGTGCTGTAGTGTGGATATTGTTGTACAGCCTAGTGATTATTGGCCAATTTTTGTTGTGTTAATGTTGCGGTGTGGTGTCTGGTGTTGTCATGGAGAAGCAACACTCTTCTGATCGGAATGCCGCGCCTTTTTGACCGATAAGCAGCTCGAACTGAAGTTCCTTAGAGATTTCGAGAACATTTAAGTGCCGATCGCCTTCGATGAGTTCTCGAACAGCTTCTGTGTTCTGCGCTGTGATGCTGGTGTGGGGACGGCGCGGGCAGGCAATGTTTTCAACACGCTCCCGTCCTTTCTTAAATTCGTTACACCACTGTTTCATCCGACCCCATGAAAGGTTTCTATCCCCAAACTGTGGGAGTAATCGGCGCCGAATTTCAGTAGAATTTACATTTTCGTTAACGAGAAACATAATAATAACATGTTGTACAACTGCGGGGTGTACCTCTTTCTTGCTCATCGTGATTGCTGCTGAGAATAAGAAGCACATGGCGCGCTAACGTTATTACTGCCTTCCACATGACCCCCTGTCCGAAATGTTGCAGACCCTTCACGCCGCCGAAGGGGGCGCAATTTAAAAAAGCTCGTTTTTATTTGATCCACCCTCGTAAATTCTACACTGCTTCGCCGTTACTAGTACCATTGGCTGCATGTTTCGAACTGTGCGAATCACTGATAACACATTTATTGCAGTATATCCACTATATAAAAATTACAATCAATGACGCTCAAGAGTGTCAAAGATGTTGCATGTACAGCTGTTGGCACGTTGCTCCGCACATAGAGGTGGCGGATTTCACGAACGAGTCTCTGTTGGACTATTGCTCGCTATGCGCGTCACAACACTTCTGGGATATTGCATTTTCTATCGTATAGCCGGGTTTTTTCTTCTCGATCGTTAGGTTTGCTCGTCTTGCACGCAAGCCATAATAGATTGGATGAGGACACACCCTCAACATTTCGAGCGATGGAAATTTACGGAGGGAAGGAGAAGAAGAAAGATATGGCGAAAAAGGGTAATGCGAACAATGACAACGAGGAAGATGAACAAGAAGGGGAAGAGATAACTACGGTAAAAAAGAAGTACTTCACGCGATTAACATTGATTTCTTGTATAATACGTCTCGTTTGTTTTGGGTGAAAAAACAGCTACGAATATGGCATACCGTGCACATCGGTATTATTGTTGGTTGTTAACGCGCAGACGTATCAACACGTCAAAATACAGAGCGGAAATAGATTTATTTTTTACATAATTGATGCGTAACGTTACGGGTCTCGCCTTAACGTTCAGATTGTATGCTATGAGAAAATGTTTAATTGATGCGATAGAAAAATTCGTTTAGGAACATCAGGTTGTATAGTACCAACGTGACATTTGATTCGACAATCAACCGCAATGGGAAACGGCTTTGTATTGCGATCATCCGCTTATTGACTGTTGGAGACTCTACCGTGCTACATTGAAGAAAGCTATCATTGCGTTACACGTATTAGCTAAAGCGCGTATTATTACCATATCGTGCAACTGTAACATGCTTCATATGTTCTGACATAAAAAGTGAAATTCGCGATATTTTTCAAATTCAAAGACTGGGATGTCGCGATATTTTTCAAATTCAAAGCCTGAGATGTCGACGTTGTTCCAATTAACGCTATCACAAATATTTTACAATTTTGACGCCAATGATTTTCATCGGAACGATGACCGCGGTAAAGATTGCTCAGCAACTCCGTATGCGTTGAAAAAAAAGATTCTTGAAACTGGGAAATGTATAGTCGACTACTGTCGACTACTTGTTATAAAATGTTCGTAGTGATTATACTGTCGGACGAAGACGAATGCGACCTAAACGGAGGACATTACGATTCATGTTTACCTATTCGTTTAATGCGAAAATAACACGCAGTCGTCACAATCGCAAGAATCGTTCTCGACGACCGTTGAATATAAATAAGTAATTAAAAAAATGCCACTTAGTTTCATTGCATCATCTATCACACTCCCGCCATTTTTTCTTTATATCTCCTAAAATTCGTGGTATCGCGTCTCGATTGCGTATCCGTTTTGAACTACAAAACGCGTGCGAGGCTTTTCGCGCATATGTCGAATGCGCGGACGCGCGATCGAGGCGGAGGTCATCACCTCGCCTTTGACGTGTGTGAAATATTCTATCGCGCCTGTTGTTCCGCTTCGCGTGTTCGCGCGAGTCTCGCGTTGCGCAACTGCTCGCTCGAGCGGGAGAGGTAGTGATGAATATTGAAATGTTTTTGCGCGGACGCGAGATCGAGGCAGAGCTCGTTGCCTCGCGTTCGATGCGCGCGAAATATTCTATCGCGCCTGTTGTTTCATTTTGCCAGTTCGCGCAAATCTTGCGTTGCGCAATTGCTTGCTCAACACAGACTCGCGATGCACGCGGCAATTAAAATTGATAAACATAGAACTAGTTTGTGGATATATTTTTTCTCTATGTTGAACTTTTATTAAAAATTCGAACGGTCTACATTTTTTACAGCGTATCATCATTAATATATATGTTATTTTCAATATTATACGCCACGTTGTTATTTATTTTGTCAATTCTGATACTCGTGTTACAGTGCGAAAATACTCCAACAGTTGTAGAAAGATCCTTATCATCAAAATAGATTTTCGAGTTTCTGTTTATATTGATAATAATTCCGAAGAACGTTTCAATGCGTCATGACAGCGGAATTTTGCGTCGAAATATATACTCCGCCAGATACTCCACAGTATTTTTGTGAACGCAGCCGTAACGCGGCAGCGAATCGCGTACGTCTCGCTAAATACGTTCTATGTGTTGCGTGTGAGCACCTTCCAAAAAAAGACCAAAGTACTGAATATCTTTTTCTAAACGTGAAGAAAGCAAACAACGCTATATCTCTAATGCGGCGATAAAGCGATGGAAGATGATCTCGTTGTGAAATACGCGAAGAAAAAGTGTGATGATGTGTTACCCGTGACAAGATTTACGAAATTCGTCGAATGATTTACGTTCATGTAATGATATTCGGAATTATCACGCAACGATGCGTATGAACGCCAACAGTCCGATACTACGGTCGTATGAGGTGCGGTGTGGCGATGAATGAGTATTAACGTATGGGCTCGTTGGTTTACTACCCGAATTATAAAAATTCGGCCACTTTCGCGCTTCTATGCTCCAAGGAGCCATTTACCTTCGATGATACGACCGCGAAGATACTTGCGATGACCCAACTTTATCTCATCAATTCCGGCTATCTTGCCGCGTCCGCCGGGCGTCAGATTGTTTTCATTGGAGCGACACCATTGTAGACAAACCTGCGGAAAGAAACATCTATTTCCTTCTCGCGATTACGCGAGAGATATCTCTCTGTTACGGAAGAGATATCTTCCCGTTGCGAGAGAGATACCTCTTTGTTGCGGGAAAGATTTCGGCGAATTTTTTTTTCAGAGTAGGTAAAATATGCGATACTAACTCACCAGCAACGCGAGATCCAGCGTGGCACAGTTCTCGATGACATTGAGAACTCGTCCAGCAATAACAATTGACGCGGCGACGTATTGAGCTTGATGAAGTACGCTACGAAGCGACATATCGTCTCGAGCGACAAGCGCGACTGTGAGAACCACGTACCGGCACGAAATCCTCGTACGAATGTGCATCGACGTCCCTTTCCGAGATTACGACGACAGCGAAACAGCATCGTCCAGTCGTTGCGCTTTAACAGTGATTTGCATTAGAGACAACGCAAAGTTGCTCGTAAGAAACTCACCTTCTCTGTCAGAAACTATACAAAGCACTGTTGATCGTAGACGATAAATTCAAACAGCTTTATCGTGCGACTGTGGGAGAACGAGTACTTGTACCGGTACGTCAAGAAAAGTAATTACCTATACAAGAAAAGAATTTTAGTATATCAGACTCTTAGGAACTAAGAGACCGCATTTTGCAAAATGCAAGCGAATATCTTATACGCGTATCGTCAAGCAACGAGACAATGATGAATAAGAAGTCTGGCACATTGAAAAACGTAAACATTAAGACTTCAAAAGTAAACAGAGATCGATCACAATAGAGGAAAATTTTAACGTGACAACTTTACATTTTTTATCGCTAATCTAAAATGTGATTTATCTACTTGCTAACTGCTTCATTCTTGCTGCTTACATTCTTTCTCAATCTTCCCAACTTTAATTTAAATTTTTCATATTTTCCTTTAGACAATGAAGATGAGTGTAATGCAAGGTTAAACGTGCAATATTTCGCAATGATAAAACGCGTTTCTTTCCTTTACGTCGAATGTAAATCTAGATCCGGCTACCAGTAGAAATCCGCAGTAATCCCGTAACGAGTGGCTCTATTGCAAAAAGGCCACAAGCCACTCAAATTCAATAGTATACGTACAATTTTGTAATGTGATTCTCAAAAGAACTTGTCGGCACTGTCCATTTCATCGTTTGACTGCCGCTGTTTCGTCCCAGCGGTGAGATTCGCATATGAAAAATTCCTTTTTAACCTTGATTGCCATGTAAGCCGCGAAGTACACGCCTTACAACAGTTATATTTTCGTTAATAAATACATGTATGGAAACAGTCGCGATCGATGATGATAGCCAGTATCTATTATAATTGGAGTCTTTCGGTTACAGATTGATGGTTGAAAATTACGCTTGGGATCATGCGATAATGATATATACTGTGGTGCAAACTCTCTCGAAAAGTTGTTTAAGATGCAAAGTTTACTATGAAAAGATGTTGCCACTGACACATCGTGAGGTGCTATTTACTTTCTGTGGCATTTGCATCGGAAAACCACAGACTTGTAATATCATTTAAGAATGTTACGTTTTATGTACCGCAAATAAAGATGTTTTATGTGGTCGGTGTGGGAAAATTGCATTTCTTATGCGCGAAGTACATGTGATCATTGATCTGCATTTTGTTAAACAACTCCCGTTTATTTTTACCGTTTAACTTTTCTTATATGTTCTCTCTTCAGAAATTGTCTGCACTAGTTTTGTTAAGAATTGTCGAGAAAATGAAATGTACGTCTGAGTATATCACGATGTTTTTATATATTAGGTAAACAACTTTGCTCCCGCCGTTTTCCTAGATGGCTTTAGTTGAACTTAGTGGTCTAAATAAATAGATCATATACGTCATACAATCAACTTGGGCATCTGTCAACATAACCTAATAGTTACATTAGTCGATTTGTATCTGTATCATAAAGTTATCGTCGATTGAAGATGTCAGTTTACGAGCCGAATTCTCGTCATTTGCGGGAAGTTTTACTTTTCTTTTCAATATGAAGAAATCAGCGGCTGAGGCTTATCGCATGCTTTCAAATACCTATGGTGAGATCGCTATTAGTGAAAGAACGTGTCCTGAGTGGTTTCAACGCTTCACGAACGGTGATTTTCATATCGAAAACCGGCATAGCGGTGGAAGAGGAAATATTTTTGAAGATGCTGAATTAGAGGCTTTACTTGATGAAGACTCGTGTCAAACTCAGAAAAAACTGGCACAATCATTGGAAGTGATTCAACAAGCCATTTTGAAGCGCCTCAAAGTCATGGGAATAATTCAAAAGCAAGAGTATTGTGGGTGCCGTAAGAGTTGAAGCCAAGAGATGCTGAACGGCGTTTGTTTGCTTGTAAACAGCTGCTTGAAAGGCAAAGACGAAAAAGATTTCTGCATCGCATTGTGACTGGAGATGAAAAATGGGTTCATTATAATAACCTCAAGCGCAGAAAATCATGGGGAGTTCCCGACCATGCTTCCACATCGACGGCCAAACCAAACATTCATGTCTCCAAGGTAATGCTCTGTATTTGGTGGAATCAGCTCGGCGTAGTGTATTAAAACTACGAGCTATTAAAACTAAAACAATCATAGGCGATCAGTATCGAACTCAATTGATGCTTTTGAGCCGAGCATTGAAAGACAAGCGGCTGCACTACGCCGAGAGACACGAGAAAGTTATTTTGCAGGATGACAATATTCGACCCCATGTTGCAAAAGTGGTCAAAACATACTTGACATACTTGGAAACGTTGAAATTGGAAGTCCTACCCCACCTGCCGTACTCTCCAGACGTTGCACCTTCGGATTATCACTTGTTCCAATCAATGGCACACGGCCTGGCTGACCAACACTTCCAGTTTTATGAAAAAGTCGGAAAATGGATAGATTCGTGGATTACCTTAAAAGATGACCAATTTTTTCGACACGGGATTCGTGCATTTCCCAAAAAAGGGAGAAAGTAATGGCCAGTGATGGACAATACTTTGAGTCATAACTTTATCTCCATTTTTTTACAATAAAGCCTCATATTAAAAAAAAAGGCGAGAGCAAAGTTATACACCTAATATTATTCTATATAAATGATGGACGTTGAAATCATTACTTAAATAACGGTATGTCATACATCATAATAATAATTTTTTTTTTAACACATGAACTCTTACAAACTCAAATCACCGCACGGATTGCAAAACGGTGAAATATGAGGCAGACACGCGCACTACCTAGAGGAGAAAATGGAATGAAAAAATTATCTCCTAAAAGAAAGATGCTTATACACGGAAAAAGGAAAAGGAAGAATTGTAGTGATCCTTACCGCGCTGAAAGTCGGAAGAGAGAGGACCATCATTTTTCCGACAGTTAATGTACAAGGTGTGGCGCACCTCAGCATTATTATGTTCAAGAGTCTTCTATATTTAGATGACAATTCGTACCATTCTCCTTTATAACTAGTGTTATCAATTTTATCAGTGCGTTAATAATCCCGTTGCATTTCTTCGTGTAGCATTTTTGTATTTTCTTCATATATTTGATAAATAGTAATCGCCACTTACGTCGACGTATATACATAGCTGCTCTGGTCAATTACTTGTTGTCCCAGCCAACATACGATATATAAATGTAGGAACTGTGCGACTATGTAGCCGCTATGTCGGATCGCCAGTTCCAATGTTAGTGTGTCTGTACTGGTAGCCTAAATGCTCAAATGAGACAATTTTAACATCATAGTCATTAATTAAAAGAAAATTGAAACATACGACTACATTTTAATCTATTCAGCACAAACCTGTAAAGCCGACAAGCTCATAGCCCCGACAATCAAACCCACTTCCAGAAAGAAGGCTTTCACATAAACAGTTTCCACGCAATTAGCGAATCTTACTCGAGAAAGAAAATTTTGTAAATTATCTTTTTAAGTACGTAGATAAAGAGTTTCTTGTCATGTTTCGTACGATTTACGCTAGCATATATACTAACTGTAAAGCATCCTCGTGTTTCCGAATACAATAAACATAATTTTTATAAAATTTCTTATCGTCTTCGAGCATAGCAAGCTGCTTGTCCTGTTTGATGGATCTCTGTACATGCTCCAGTCGATACCTGAAGAACGAAATTAGGAAAGTTGCAAGTCTAATTGAAGCTCTCCACTTTTCAAGTTAACTTAATTTGACAGTTGTGCTGGATGTACCGTGAGACGTGTTGATTACCACAACCGAATGTAGGTTATAACCGCGAGATTGCAACCCCGCGGAAGTGTAAACATTGTCACGACTGTAAATCAAATTAATTACATTTGCAAGTCGTCACGATCACGAGACGTAACTGTGCAAAGATGCAACTTTGCCCTTTTCGGAGTACAACATCAAAATTAAGACAGCCCGCGTCCGCGCCTAAGCAACGCTGCATCATTGAAACTACCCCTTCTAACTGAAATACTCGATTAGGTTAAAAAGACAAGCCGATCAACCAAGAGCAGATTCTCGATTCTAGACTCTCAGTTCTCGGTTACCGATACACTCCCGTTTAAGTAAAAAATACTGTAACGGGTTGTACAGAATAAAAATACGTCCACTTTCAAAAGGAAGATACTATATTTGTTGTCATTATTCTTTGTTTCGCCGCGCTGCTCTGGGAACCCCGCATTATCTTCGCCGTCTTGACGACGCAACAAATTGGTGGCAGCGGTAGAATCTATCCCTCCATCTGAAACAAAACAAAGGGAACGCATTTGTGAAAAAACAACAGCAATTAATAGATCGGTGAGCAAAAAAATTTTGGGACAACCATGATGAAAAACTACTTGGCAGCTGATAAAAGACGGACGTCGGAGCTACGACCGCCGACACGAACCAACGCCGATAGCAGAGGATGCAACGAAGCAGCAAAAGCAGTAAAAGCAGCAAAAGCACCACTTACCTCAATGCCACGACTAGCACCAAACAATTCCACACTGGAGCATCGATAACCGATCATGTGAGAAAGCGATAGCGTGGCACACCGATATGTGTCCAGTCGTGTTAATGTAAGTCCTAATCTAATATATATAAGTGTACACACGTTCCTACATGAGCCAGAGATCAAATCGTCCGCTTGAATGTCCGAAGGCAGTAATATACCGCGTAAATCTCGCAAAACAGATCCTGGCTACATAGCGAACCGGCGACGAATACGATAAAACAAACATCCGAAACAATAAGCCAAAATCTTGATAGCGTAATAAACAAAACCGCGCAAAATATACAAGAAGAATTTCAAGACACGTTAACGGGAGAATTTCAAGACACGTCAATTTCATAGTTCGAATGAGGAACAACCCCCGATACACATAGTAACAGAGCACGAACTTTCACTTAATGTGACCGATAAAAGTATATTACCAGCTATAACTTCATGCGTTAGGAGACAAGACACTTGCTGAGTAACAGTAACTATTATTGACGTATCAGGTAGAGGAGAATTTTCCTTATCTTCATACGACGAGAGCGTTTTCGACCCAAACGAACCACTTGATAACTTAAATATGGACAGACGTATTGAGCAGGTATACTGTAGCAGATATACCGTATATTGGTGTTCTCGCGATAGACAAAGAAATCGGTAGGTTACGAATTACAATCGCACCTCAAATGAACGGCAACATAAATAAAAATCTTTTACTGAGAGGCAGTAAAGAAAGAGAAGTCGAATCTTTAACAGAGGCTCTACATAATTAAATGCAAAACGTCACTACATACGTAACCGAACTCAACGAAAAAGTAAACGCCCTGCAACCAAATAACGCAGAAAAATCCATCAATCTACATAGGCCCACTGCAACGGGGCACTGAAACAGAGACAGAACGTATAACCATAATAATATATATACCAAATATACATGACCCCCTCTCGGAAGATAATTTCGCATTTAATTCATTCGTAACCGACACCAACAGACAACGGATAAAAAAGGCCAGTGACTTAATAACGGTCTTTGACGGCTCGAGCAAAGAGAATCTCAAGGAATTTTTGCACGCCTGCAGCTATGCTTACGATTTAATACGTCTTTAAAACAAAATCGCATTAATTAAAGCGATAACTTTGCGACGGTCCGATTTTGTTCTCAGACGGAGTACGCAAATTTCACGTTCGCGGCGATGGCCGTAGTCCCAGATGAGCTCGCTGGATTGCTAGGTTCGTGGTTGGTAAAAGAGAGTGTGAGTCACCTAGTTATTAGAAAATGAACCGTAATTTACTTGACGTAGTTATAAGCGGACGAGGTGTCCTGATAACTGAGTACAGTTTCAAAGCGTCTGGAAAGCGCCTTCAAATGGGCTAGTTGCCCGGACTTTTGGTTTATAAAGAATAAACCCGGACGATGATTACAAAATAGATGCGACGCGACGTGATGTTTGTACACGGGTCGTCCCGTGTTTTGCGGAAATACGGATCGGTCTAGATTCGGAATTCGGAATGTCGGTTCGTGGAAATATATATTCGTACAGGTGCCGTGTGTACACGGTGATGTCCACAACGGCGTTCGGCTTGCCTGACGGCGGCGAGCGTGACCAGCGCGACGGCAGAGAGCGGACGCAGTGTTTAGGTGCGTGGCTCACGCGTCAATCGGCCGTTGAGCAGTCTAGCGCGGTGAGATCTATTCGGTGGTAAGATCAATTCGGTGATCTTGTTATAATTGGTACGCGGGAAGCGGACGCGTGCTCCCGTGGTTTTGAGCAACGGTCGGCGGCCGAGAGGACTTGGCGGAAGCGGGGAACGCACTACCTCCGAACACATCGTTATCCCCAAGTCGGTCGGCCGGCGGGCAAGAAGACCGAGACATCCTGGCGGAGACAGCAAATGCATTACTCCGAGTAGGTGGTAGACTCGGTGCCCGCCACTTTCACGAGAGAGACTGCAATTGCATAACATCGTTCTTTCCGTCAGGTAGGATGGTCAGATTCGGAGACTGCAAACACGCGGCAGAAACGGCGAAGACAACGTCTCGTCTCCACGACCCGGGGACCGTGGGATTTACTCCGGTGGAATTGATCTTTCTGTCGTGGCGGAGCGCTCTTTTATACCGATTTGGTACTTGGTTTTGACGTGCCTTTGCTTAGCAACGGCGCGTTGTTTATTATTTGCGGAAGCGATAGCACGTGGTCGTGCGCTGTTATTCGTATGCGTCACGCGGGTGCCTAATGTGGCGAATTAAAATGACGTAAAGCGCCGTTAGCGACCCGACGGTTGGACGGTCCGGCCGCGGGAGGTTATCAGTGCTAACTGCACAGTTACAACTTGTACAATATTAAAAGGACAGGCCATGACCGAGATGGATATTCGAAATATGGCGGCATATTGACAATTGAAAGAAATACTAGAGGCCTGTTATTTGGGAAGAAGACAAATTCACGCTTGCAACGTAAATTTAATTTTTTTCCGGCAGAAGCCCGAAGAGGAGGCACGAGTCTTTGGAAATATGATCGATAAATTATCGACAGAAATATACGAGTCAACCCCTGACGGTACCGTGTATACCCCAGCAGAAAAAGGAGCTATCCACGAATACATTAAGTCACAAGCACTAATTAATTTTTCTCACTTGGTTAATCTGAAATTTTCGAGCGCTTTGCGTTTTAATTTTCAATTCGGGCTAAATGAGAAGCTGCAAACCATTGTGCGATCTCCCACAATCTCCCACTATGCTAGCTGAAGCTGTTGTTGGAGCAATGGAGGAAGAAAAAGTGAAAATATTAAATAACTACAATAATAATCACAAAACCGGGATACCATATAATATTTGACCGACGATATACACGCGCGCTCGAGAAAATGTTAGAATGGCGTTTGGATGGGATGTCTTACCCCACATGTCACAAGTATGGAAAATAGAGTATCAAAGGAAAGATTGTCGTACCAGCCGTTACGTAAACCGATTTACTCTGTCGAAAATAAGCGAACATCTCCGCGTAAACGCAAAGGGGAATATTGCACATACTACCGAAAGGTAGGGCATACTCGCAAAGAATGTTGGAAGTTGTATGGGAAATCTGCTGAACACCTCTCGCATACTTTTTAACGTCGTGAAGGGCACCGAGACACAAACATTTCCTCTACTGATAGGCGTGGAATAAACCTTAGATACGTTTCTAACGACGACAAAAGTAGAAACGAGAAACAATGAGACAATAGAATGCAAAGCGCTCAAGAATTCCAGATCAACCAAGTGAGAAAAATTAATCGATTACACACACGAGATTGGACATAGTAATATTTCCTATATGCAAAGCCAGACAGGAAAAGTAGCTCTTTTATTTTGTATTGGATTGTCTATTAGTTTTGTAAAAGTGAGGACTTTAATCCTTTGCGGTCGGAGCAAATTTAGCGTCTCTCAATTTTTTTTCCGCTAGCCTCGTTCACCGTGCCGCTAACCAGGCGATCATGAATGATATCATGCCACCAGGCTGGCGGCACGGACTTCTACGACACTTTTGCGAATGCCGCCACTGATGGACCGCAAAGGATTAAAGGGAGAAATTCTTGTCATTACGAATAAGGTGACAACATTCACCGCAGTAACTGGGTATCAAACAAGCACGTTAGGAAGTTTCCCTGCAAACATAAAGCTAAGGGAACGAGTCTTATAACATAAATTTTACGTAGTAAAAGATGATTTTCTTCTCATCGAGTCTGAGAGAATATTATGAGTCGATTTCTTGTAGGCGTATAATGCGACCTGCAACTATTAGGTGCTTGAATGAATTACAGTTTGACTAATAGAGGTCGGTAGTTGCGCTATTTCAACATGGCCGAAAATGACTGTTGATGTATTTGAAAGTACTGTCAAAAGGCTTTAATAATCAGTGCATGATATTAGATTGCAGTGAAAATTATATATTGCATTGAAGATGTCGAATCTCGTGCCAAAAAAGGTATTTGCGGGAAGCATTACTTTTCTGCTTTCATCTCAAATATTTGCTCCTGAATGTCATCGTTTGCTAGTGGAGGTTTATGGGGAGCATATTTTATCTGAAACAACTTGCAGAGATTGTTTTAGACAATTTGAAAATTTAGATGTGAATAACAATGAGCGCCTTGGTCAGCCAAAAAATTGAAGATGGAGAATTGGGGGTATTATTGGAAAAAGATTAATGTCAGACTTTCAAAAAGTTGTTCAAAATATTAAGTGTCAATGAGTCAATCGTTAGCAAACATTTAAAAGCAATGAGAATGATCCTGAGCAAGGAAACTGGGTCCTATATGAATTGAGAGAAAGAGACATTGCGAAACGTTTAACCATTTATGAATTGCTGCTTAAAAGACACAAACGGAAGTCGTTTTGCATTGAATTATGATTGGCGATGAAAAATGGATTTGTTACAACAATTCTAAGCGCAAGAACCATTAACATCAACATCAAAACAGTATATTCACGGAAAGAAGATCATGCTTTGTATATGATGGGATCAAGTCGATGTAATGTATTATGAGTTGCTGCTACCGAGTCAAACCATCAATGCTGAATCGACGACAATTACTCAATTTGAATCGAGCAATCAAGGAAAAACAACTGTAATATGCCAAAAGATATGACAAAACTATACTCTTCCACAATGCTACACCACATGTTACAACACCGGTGAAAGAAATATTGGAGGCACTTCGATGGGATGTCTTCCTCTTTATTCACCAAACGTAGCTCCTTCAGATTACCATTTGTTTCGGCCGAAGCAGCATGGCTTCTCTGAGCAGCACTTCAGTTCTTTCGTAGATATAAAAAAATGGCTTTATGACTAGATCGCCTCGAAAAAAGAACCTGAATTTTTCTACCGCGGAATCTATATGTTATCCGAAAAATGGGAAAAGCTTGTAACTTCCGAAGGACAATACTTTGAATACGATATTGTTACGTCCTAGGTACCTCGGGAGGTTAGGATTCCTTTACTTTATATATAATTGGGAAACAGACGGACGTCGGAGAAGCGTTATCGTAAAATGAATAAGATTACAATAGCTCGCCGTATGACGCGTTGGTTTCCCAATGTATCTATCATCTCATCCTCCTTCACGTAAGGCACATAGTTTCATTGCATCCTGGGTACCGTGGGAGCAACAAATTTCTTTTTATGATTAGGAAATAGGCAGATTTGGGTAAGTGTTATCATAAAGAGGATGTAATTATTATACGCTACTCAAATGCGTCATGGGTTTCTCAACGCATCCGTGATCTTATTCGTTTTCTAATCTTCCATATCCGTTTCCCGGTTGCCACGAAAACTCTCCTCAGTGACGATCGTCATCCGTCACCCCTCAAATCTTCCCTATAAAACCTTCACTTTCTAGCCACTCACTCTCAGTCAGTGTCAGTCAATCACTCAGTCAATCAGTCAGTCAGCCACTCAGTCAGCCAGTCAGAGTTAGCCAGTCAGAGTCAGTCAGTGTCAGTGTCAGTCGGTTAGTGTCAGTCAGTGTCAGACAGTCAGTGTCAGTCAGTCAGTCAGTCAGTCAGTCTGTTAGTCAGTCAGTTATTTTTCTTCTTCTTCATCTGCTGATTATCAACGAACCCATGTTATACGTATTCACTACAGTCAATTCACCTAAATAGTAAATCTCTATTTCATATTTAAACATTACTTTTAATCGTCTCAATCCAATCTCCAATTCCACTTCACTCCATAAAATACACACATACACTGCGTTATTATTATCTTCCTTGAATTATATAATGATGTTTTTCTCGCAATACTGATACGTTAAACATACTTGTTATGTTAAATCCGATTGTATTAAATTAAATTACATGAAATACCTTTTTTTTACTTTATCTTCATCTTGTATTTGCATTATTACAATAATACTTGTTTATAAAAGTTTGTTTAGTGTTAACTCATATATCTCATTGTTTAACTTTAGCTGACTCGTTCATCATTTAAATATTGTATCTTTTACAATGACTTTTCTTATCAATTCACCACTATTATTAACCCATGTGAGGACCAAATTATGTTATTAGTATAATTAATAAAGTATTTTATTCAAAATGCCCTAAATTTAACCAAATTGTTAAAATTATTTATTCATTTCCCTTCAATTACCTAAATCTAAATTCCCCTCTCAACACGTTTATATGGTCCTATCCCATGTAATGAGATTAAGTTCTTTGACCTAAATGAAGGATCACCTAACATACGTTCTGTGGTCGGAGTAAATGGGCCTCTCCAAACCTTGACCTGATCTGCAGACCCAGTACGTTTAGGACTCGCGAGTGCGCGAGTAAGCGATATTTGTTGCGTACATCCTCTTCCAGGACGTAACAATATAATGTACCGTTCTTTTGAAATAAATATCAGTTTTTGTAGCAACAGTAGCGAGAATTAATTCAAGTATTTAATATCAAAGCAGAAAATTAAAGATTTTCTGGATAAATTTGATTTTATTATTTTACCGAACATATAAGATACTCGTTCGAAGCAAAATTATAATACAGGCAATTACAAATGTAAATTCATTATGGATTGTTACCGCCGAAGAGAGGAAACCTGGAGTCTTTATTGGAAATTGCTTAGTAACTCCAAAGTAACTGTATGTGTGCCGTTAGTATCATAAACACTACGGAGGACGCTGTTGAAATAGCTGCGCCGTATATAATCTTAGAAGACGTATTGGACTACAATGATATAGAAATAAATCTAATCCCGAGAGAGAAATATGGTAAAATACTATAGCCGCGAATGGAAAAATTAAAGCAACAATTACGCCTGCAACATCTAAACCGCGAAGAATAAAAAGCAATATGCGCGGTTTGTGAAGATTTTAGCAATATATTTTTCCTCGAAGGAGACTGTCTCACCTATACTACAGCTATAGATCATTATATTGCTACGCGAAGTGACTCAACACTGGTCAAGATAAAGCCGTGTCGTCTACCCTAGAAGCACAAGCAGGAAGTTGATTGACAAGTACGAGAAAGGCTCAATGTTGATATCGTTTGTCACAATATCAGCCAGTGGAATGCTATCTTATTAGTAGTGCCAAAGAAAACTGATGCGACCGGAAAAATCAAATTACGAGTCGTAACTGATTTCAGAAAATTATACGATTTAACCGTCGGAGATTCTTTCCAATTACCTAATATTAACAATATCCTTGACCAACTTGGAAAATATTTCATCACTTTTGACTTAGCTTCAAGCTATCATCAAATTCCTATGGCGCAACAAGATAAACATAAAATAGCCTTTTTGACACCTACTGGACATTTTGAATTCAATCGGATGCCAGTTGGACTACAAAATACACCGGCAACTTTACAGTGACTAAGAATACAGTAATAGCCGGATTACAAGAAATAAAATATCTGGTATATCTGGACGACATAATCATTTACGGGTCCAGTTTAGAAGACCATAATGAAAGATTAATCACGCTATTAAAGAAATTGTTCTAAAGTAACTTAAAGTTGCAGCCAGATAAATATGAATTCCTATGAAAAGAAGTTACGTACTTAAGACATATAATTTCAAAAAAGAGAATTTTATCGAATCCATAAAAATTAGAAGCAGTATATAAATTTCCTATTCCGACAAAAATCAAACATGTACAATCATTTATAGGCCGAACAGGATACTACAGACTATTTATAAAGAATTTTTTTTAATAGTACGTTCCCTAACGAAATTAACAATAAAGAAAGCTCAGTTCAAATGGGGTCAGAAGCAAGAACATACGTTCACGACATTAAAAAGAAAATTGACAAGCGTTCCCATCTTAAAATATCCGGATTTCAGCGAAGAATTTATCATTATCACCGACGCTTCGGATTATGCGATAGGAACTATTTTGTTACAAGGGCCGATAGGGAAAAACAACCATATAACGTATGCTAGCCACGTATTATCTTGAGCGGAACAAAATTATAGCACTACGGATAAGAAATTGCTATTAATAGTATGGACAGTAAAACATTTTCGTCCATATGTATATGGAACAAAATTCAAAATAATAACCGATCATAAACCATTGGTGTGGTTATTTAATGTTACCGACCGCGGATCACGGTTAAATAGGTGATAATTAAATAGATATACAATTATGAAACCATATGTAAGGCCGGACGAGTGAATATGAATGCTGACGTGCTGAGTAGGAATGTAACATAACTTGTCTTAAAAGTAGACGTGATGAGCGACGGAGGAAAGATATAATAAAGAGAAATTCGATGATGAAACAAATAACCGTGATGCAAAAACAAAAAAACTCTTGGAACTACACCGAAGAGGAAAAGAGGCAAATACTTTTTGAATATCACGATGTATTTCTAGGAGGGCATCAAGGTATAGAGAGAACATTAAAAAGGACATTTTAAATCACCGATGGAAAAATATTACAACCGATATAAAGAAATATGTTAATAAATGTGAACTCTGCCAGAAAAATAAGTTATCACAAAAAACTAAAATGCCTCTCGTAATTACTGATATGCCGCGCAAACCATTCGAAAAATATGTGTTAGACGTAATAGGACCATTAATAGTAATAACGAATGGCAATGAGCATATATTAATGTTCTATGATAACCTAACTGAATTTTCAGCGATACCTATACCGAATCAGGAAGCCTCAACTATCGTGAAAGAGTTTGTAGAGAAGATAATACGGTACTCTTGACAAAATATTAACGGATCAAGGAACGAACATTTTAAGCAGCATGTTTAAAAACACTTACAAATAACTAAATATAGAAAAAAATACAAGCGATCACGTATCACCCATAGAGAAACAGTACAATAGAACGCTCCCACAAATTACTCGCGGAGTATTTGAGACATTACATTAATACTGATTAGTCAAACTGGGATGAATGGATGCCCTATGCAACTTTCACGTATAATATAATCCCACATATCAGCACACGTTATACTCCATTTGACCTATTATACGGACATGAAAAGATATTAACTTTCGCCGTACATTTACCATCCAAACCTACATACACTTTAGACGACTATGCTCAAGAACTAAAATAGAGACTATGTGCCGCAAACTAGTTAGCCAGGAAACATGTCAAGGAAGAAAAGATAAGAAGCGAACGATACTACGACCAAAAAGCCAAAAAAATTCAATACCAAGTAAATGATATTATTCTATAACAAGGTGTGATAAGAAAAAACGGAATTTCTCAAAAACTAATGTATAAATTAAAGAATTATAAATTTAATGCGTGTCGCTTTTGAAGTAACTTTCCTGGGCATAAATGCACCATTGGAACCGTTTCTTCCAGTTCGCAGAGCACGCGGAAAACGCAGAGAACAGAATTGATCGTAATACCTCTTGCGGTTATGATAACATTGTCTCTCTCGACGCAAACGCCGCCTTTTCAGTCATAACTTCATCCGAGAGAATAGGAAGAAGTCAGCTGGAAACAGGTCTGAAGAGTAGGGGGGTTGGGGGACAATTGTACGTACGTTGTATGTACAATTATATGTACGTTGTTACGAGCGAGAAAATCTCACTGGTAGACGAAGCGCAACGCGATTTATATACGAGGTCTGTTCAAAAAGTATCGCGAATTTTGAGTTTTTTCAAAAATTATTTATTTATTCATAAATATCTATTTTGTCTCCTTCAAAGTAATCCCCATCAGATATTATACACTTGTGCCAACGTTTTTTCCAAGAAGAATTTCAAGAGTCCTCGAAGAACTTCAAAAAATCATTTTTTGTGATCTTGTTCAGCTCCTCCTTCGATGCCGTCTTTATCTCCTCAATCGTAGCGTAGCGTCGTCCTTTCATGTGCCTCTTCAGTTTCGGGAATAAGAAAAAGTTATAGGGGGCCAGGTCTGAGTAATACGATCACCTGCGGCATCATTATGTTGTTTTTGGCCAAAAATTCGCGCACAAGCAATGATGTGTGCGCAGGGGCGTTATCATGGTGCAAAAGCTAATTTTTGTTTTTCCACAAATCTGGGCGTTTCTGGCGGATTGCTTGGCGAAAATTGCGCATAACTTGCAGATAATAGTCCTTATTGACCGTTCTACCGTGTGGCAAGAACTCATGATGCACCACGCCCCTGCAATCGAAGAAAACTGTAAGCAAACCCTTCACATTCGACCGAACTTGGGGCGCTTTTTTCGGTCTTGGCTCGTGCAGCAGCTTCCATTGGGATGATTGAGCTTTGGTATCCACGTCATAACCATAAACCCATGATTCGTCACAAGTTATGACTTTCTGGAGCAAATTTGGGTAGTCGCGGACAGAGTCCAACAGCTCCCCAGCAACGTTAATGNCGATGCTGTTTTTGGTCGAAATTGAGCAATTTTGGTACGAATTTCGCGGCGACCCGTCTCATGCCCAAATCATTAGTAAAAATCGAATGGCACGAGCCAATCGATATGTTTAGGTCCTCAGCAACTTTTCTAACGGTGATTCGACGATTGGCCAATACTATTTTCTCCACTTCATCAATGTTTTCGTCTGTTGTTGACGTGCTCGGGCGTCCGGCACGCTCTTTGTCGTTCACATCTTCTTGGCCCTCTGAGAACATTTTGTAACACCGATAAACATTGCTTCGGTCCAAGGTAGCTTCACCATATGCCACAGTCAACATTCGGAGTGCGTCTGCGCACTTAATTTTGTTTTTCAAACAAAATTTGATACGGATTCTTTGATCCATTCTTTGGAATAGGCAAAAATCGAAGACGAGCCAAAACACTTCCAAGCAAAACAGCTGTCAAAAATAAACTGAATATTCAAAATGGCCGAACTTGTCGGCATAAGTGAGGGACATGAGTACCAACATAACGCCACAAAAAAATCGAAAATCGAATATATGTAACCCGCGGAAATTCAAAATTCGCGATACTTTTTGAACAGACCTTGTACGTAGACTCATGTTTTGTCCCCAGTAAAAACATATTTTAATAAATTTTCATTCATATTTGCACACTGGTGCAGTTCTTCACAAATTTCTATACATTCCTCCTTTTGGTTGCGGGTGAGAATTTGAGATACGAATTTTGATGCCATTCTCGTGTACCCAAACTTCTCGACGATGGTTTGGCATGACCCAAATAATATTTGTACCGTATCAGATAGTTCCCTTTGTGATCTTCGACAGTCTTCAGCCAAGAGATAGGAGATTTATTCTTTCGTTTAATCGTTAACTGATGTGGACGGCCTTCCAGGCCTAGGCTTCTCTTCCACCGATATTAAACCCTTCTTAAACCGTCCGTACCACTCGTAGATTTAAGTAGAACTCATAGTCTCATTCCCATAAACTTTCTTAAGCTGTTTGAATATCTCTGCGAAAGTTTTTTCCAAATTATAGCAAAATTTCACGCCAACACGGTTGCTCTTGCAACACCTTTATTTTAAAATCGCGTGACGAATCGCAAAACGATACAAACACATATTCGTTTCCAGTACAATAACTTCAGAATTACTGGACCGATCATAAAGAAATTTCTACAGCGTACTGGAGAAAGATGCGCTATCAATCTGTAAAATCTTACTACATCTGTGAAGTTTTATGCGCTCAACGACAGAATTCCGGTCTTTTTTTTATCACACCTTGTATATGATGAAACCATGCGCCGAGGAAAATCGAAAAGATTGACGTTATGTGGATAGGGCCATATGAAATAATCAAGAAACACTTCTATGTCAACTACTAAGTGTACAAATGAATAATCCAAATTTTTTTACGCAGTTAAGAAATTAATTTTTAAATGAATTGATTTTCCCATTTTTTTGCAGTTATGTAGTGTTAACATATAGTTATTAAATATAAAATTTAGTATGGCAAAAAGTCCAACATAACCTTTAAAAATATTCAGTTGAATAGAGTAAAACATGGCAATTAATAATGTGCATATCCGACACAGTATTTTTATGAATTCCAACAAGGAAAAAGTGCTGCAAGAGCATGCGAATCGAATTATTCCTTTCTCGGAAAAGGTATCTTACAATATGTGCGCATTTTGGTTTAAGCTGTTTAAAAATCCTGATTTCAGTCTGATCGACAAACAACGCCCCGGAGGCCCTGGAAAATTAGACAATTTGAACAACTGCTCGCTGAGAATTCGTCACAAACACAAAAGCAGCTTGCAGAACAGTTTGGAGTATAGTAGCAAACCGTTTCTAAACGCTTGCATAAGATGGGTAAAATCCAAAAAGAAAGGATATGGGTTCCGCATAAACTCATTGAAACCAACAAAAATCAACGAGTGGCAGCGTGTCCTTTTCATCTCAATAAGCAGCGTCGAAAATCTTTTTTATGGGAAAACGTTACGGCCGATAAGAAACGGATACTAAATGACAATCCGAAACATAGAAAGTCATGGATAAATCCCGACAAACCATCAACATCGATCGCAAAGCCCAATCGCTTCGGAAAGAAGGTTCAGTTCTGCATTTGGTGAGATATCAAGCGTGTGCTCTATTATGAGCTATTGAAACCGGGTAAAACAGTTACTGCGGACTACTACCAACGTCACTAAATCTGCTTGTGCCGCGTAAATTGGAACAGAAACGCCCATATACTGGTAAAGAATAATGCTTTGTAAAATTGTTATATGACAACGCCAGGACATACATTATTTCAAGACAAAAGAAACCATAATTAATCTTAGCTGAGACGTCTTGTAGCACCCGGCGTTTTCAGACATTGCTCCATCCGATTGTCCAGAGACACAGCATTTTTCCGGGATGAAATTCATCAGCTGCCTGAAAAATAGCTTAAAGTTATAGAAAGCAACGGTGAATACTTTGTTTGAAAAATTTATTTTATTAGGTGATCAAAAAAGTTCTGAGCTTTAGTTTTCAAACAAGCAAAACAATTATTTATTTAATTTATTTTTCCGCTCATTTGCGGTTTTAAAGCGTTGACATTTGGCTTTCTGAAGTGCTATGCAATTTGGCGTATAATACACAACCTTGAAAATCAGTAGTGTTCACGGTGGGAATTACAAAAGAGCTTATTAAATTTTCTATCCACTTCGCGTTTTATCTGAAGAAAAATACTGCTGAAGCCACTGAAATAATTTGTGCTGCATATGGAGAGAACGCTGTAAGTCATGCTACGTGTAAAAGATGGTATCAAACATTTTGCCAAGGAAATTTCAGTCTTCAAGATGAACGCGTGCAGGGCACCTTCAAAAGTTTGAAACGCAAGAATTGCAAGCATCGTTGGATATAAACTCTGCGCAAAATGAAAAGGAGCTTGCAGAAGCGCTTGGCGTTACGCGGCAAGCCATTTCCGTACCTTTACATACAATGGGAAAGATTTAGAAGGAAGGCAGTTGGGTTCCGCATTAAGTGTCCAAAAACAACAAAATTCGACGGCGTGACACTGTAATCACTTTGCTTTCAAAGTTTCGGAAAAAAGATTTTCTGTAAAATAAAATCATTATAGGCAATGAAAAGTGAATTTTTATGATAATCCTTAGCTTAGAAAATCATGAGTTGAACCTGGCCAACATTGGATATCTACGCCAAAGCCCAATATCCACGCCAAGAAGGTGAGATCTGCATCCGGTGGGATTGGAAAGGTGTATTGTATAAGGAGTTGTTACAACCGTGTGAAACAATCACGGCAGACCGCTACCAACAATAATTGACCAATTCGATGCATTAGAAGAAAATATGCCATTTATTTGTTAAGGAAGTCGTAAAGTGATTCTACTTCCGCATGCGGTAATATATAATTTTTATGGCTCGCAATTCCTTTACGGGCCATTGGTATAGGCTACAATTGATTCGTTCAAGCCGTGCATTACGAGAAAAACGGCCCGAATACGAGCAAAGACATGACAAAGTTCTTCTGCTTGATAACGTTTGGCCTCATATCGCAAAAGTCGTAAAAAATTATTTGGAAACGCTCAAGTGGAATATTTTACTGCACCCGCCGTATTCGCCGGAAATTGCTCCTTCTGATTAGTGGTTGCTCCGACGGATGTAGCACGATTTGGCAGATCACCGGTTCACTTCTTTCGTAGAAATCGAAAATTGGCTCCTAACTTGGATCGCCTCAAAAAACGATATGTTTGTTTGAGATGGAATTCGATAATTGTCTGAGAGGCGGGAAAAAGTAGTAGCTAGCGATGGACAATACTTAGCTTAATCTGTTCATTTATTTTGTTCTGAAATAAATGCATTTTGATCACAAAAACAGACCGAACTAATTTGTACTCCCAATAAAATAATTTTTAAATTTAGTTGAAAAATTTTGATTATTTATTTGTACACTTAATATATAATGAAGAGATACAAAAAACTCTAATAACCCATGCAAATCGCCTAAAACTTTACATTGACAACTATTGCAAAAAATAAATACAGAACGGATAAGAAAAAAAGAAAGAACTAATTAAATTCGGTAATACATTAATAAACCTATCAAAAGGCATTCATTTCCCAATTAATTTTTCATTGGAGAAATGGCTACAAATAAGCAATATCAATTAGCTCGTACTGCAAAAAGGGAAATACATTTACTATTTTAAAGATACCATTCATAACTTACCTGGCTTATGAAACAGTACAAGCAATACACATTCCCGTACATGTACACGATAGCATATTTGCACTAACCGACGTCACAAACAAGAAAATAATCTTCAATGCAGAAAGTTACACATATTTAGTAATAAAAACAAATGAAACAAATGTATTCACTTAAAGAACCGATATACATACTCTCAGAACACTCCGATATACTGTATCCATTCCGACTCACCATATGAGATCCAAATATATAATACCGCGCAAAAACACTTCGAATTAGTAACATAATGTAAAAATAAATCAAACTGTAATACTTTCATTGAAAACAAAAACGTCTGGTCGTATTCAACACACAATTTATAACCAATGTTTATACAGTGCAATAATAATACGGAATACCGAGAGAAAATATAAAAATCAAGAATAAGGCAATTTCAACAGCAGTGAAGGCAATCAATAGGAGATGTTATAACACAGATTGAGGAAACTTCAGGGATCAATGAAATAAAAATAAATATATCAAAGTATAATTTAACGTTTCTGCAAGAAACCACTACAGATCAGAACAGAAATAACACGATACAAATTCTAACGCTAAAAACGGTAATACAGAATCTCACCGAATTAACAGGAATTAGGAAATAGGTTGACCAAAATTCATCAAAATCTAGAAAGTTAACGTTTATTCGAGAAATATATATATTTAATTTATTCAATTGCGTCTAGTGGAATAACTATTATAATTGTAATCATTGTTATAATTTTAGTACTAAAAAAATTAAACAATAATTCGAAGAGTAATCCAATTATTATAAACAAAAATACCGAATTAATGCAAGATATAGAAATACTTTGCTGTAAATTTAAAAATCCCGCCGTGCCGAAACCTGCGGGTAAATATAATGCACACAAATAGTCATAAAATAAACGACTATAACCAAATATTGTTAACGGGATAATTATTGTAAACATAGACATCGTCCCTCCGTTTCCTTTTTTCAACGGGGGGAGAATGTTGTATCCACAATCGTGAGATGTGCTGATAACCGTAACCGAATGTAGATCATAATCGCGAGATTGCAACTTCGTGGAAGTGTAGATAAACTCACGACCGCAGATCAAATTAATAACGTTTACAAGTCGTTATGATTACAAGATGTAACTTTGCAAAGATGCAACTCTGCACCCTTTGGAGTGTAATATTGGAATTAAGATAGCTCGTGTCAGCGCCCAAGCAACGCTGCATCATCAAAACTATCCTCTCTGACTGGGATACTCGATTAGGATAAAAAGACGAGCTGATTAACCAAGAGCAGACTCTCTAGACTCTAGACTTTCAGCTCTCGGATACTGACACGCTGTCGGTTAAGTACAAAATACTGTAACGGGTAGTACAGAATAAAAATACGTTCACTTTCAGAAAAAGATACTATATTCTTCATGCCCATCCTTCGTTCTGCCGCGTTGCTTTGGGAACCCCATACTATCCTTGACGTCTCTACGACGCAACATGAAAAAAAAAATCTTTTTCTTTCATTTTGGTTTTATATGTTTAAAATTCGAAAATAATGTAGCACAAATTTAGCACAAATCTGCATAACTGCAAACAAAATAAGTTAACTCTAAAAGCGAAGGGCTACCTTCGTTTAAATAAGTTGCGACATGGTGTGAATTCATACGATCCTATTATTCCTACTTGCTGGACCGACTATAACTCGAAATCTTTTTATCTTAATTTTTCAGATTGAAACTTATGCTCTTCCCAACATAAATCTTCATCTTTTTCTAACATCAAAAAATAACTCTGTAAAAAGTGGAATTTACTTTCACTTGAATGTTCAATGTTTCTTTTCATCGTTTACTACTTTGATAATAGACTGTCTGTTTTCATCAATTCTTCTTTGTTAATGTAGTGACTGTTTTTATCAATATTTCATAATATTATATGATTACATAAAATATTATTGAAATGACATAGATTATTGTTAATATTAATATTAACATCATTTTTATGGTTATTATCATATCATATTATGTTAAATACATACCTGACTATTGAGAATAATCCGCAACAGTGTTGTACCAAAATAGCCACGCACGTGTCGGATGCGACTATGGTGGTGAGACGAACAGCAGTAGCTAGATAATTGTGTATCAAAACGGGATAGTAGTACTTTTCAAGATCTATGTAGTATTCCACGTGATACGGAAATCCTTGTGGTCGCGTCGAAAAGTTTGACTCTGCTGTAGAGCCGATTATTTTCGGGATTATCGCTGCCAGCGGAAAGAGGCTGCCGAACGCATATAGAGCACCTAGATCACAACGTTACTTTATAAAAATTATATTTGAATATACTTTAAGTATTCCAACATAATAAAACGAAATACAACTCACGTCTTTATCGACAAAAAATGAACTGTTTTCAAATAAATTAATTGTTTATAAAATCTCTGGGAATTTTGCAATTATTTTCTATATCAATCATAATATTAGTTTGGGGAAAAAAAATCTATTATTTTTTCGGTAAATGGCTGTAGTGATCGATATCTCGTAAAGTATCGATCAAACAAATTCAGATTTATGCTCGTTGGAAAGGTATCATTTCGCACTAAAAAAATTCTTTTGTTGTTTTTTGTTTGGTCTATTCAGTTGTGAGTTACAGGGTGTTAAAAATGGAAGTCAACAAAGAGAAAATTCGGTACATTTTACAGTTTTTCTTTGATAAAGGCGAAAATGCAAGCCAGGCGTCTGTAATTGTGAATAGTGTTTATGGTGCCGATACTGTAACAGCCAATTACGTTTAATTTTGGTTTCGTCGATTCCGTTCAGATATTTTTGATGTTGAAGATGCCCCTCGCACAGGTAGGCCCGTCGTCGAAAATGTCGATAAAATCACAAAAATAATTTAAGTTTACCGGCATGTTAGCAGTCGTAGCATCGCCCAGGAGCTAAAGATCGACCATAAAACAGTTTTAAACCATTTGAACAAAGCTGGATTCAAAAAGAAGCTCGATGTTTGGGTGCCACACCAATTAACACAAAGAAACATGATGGATCGAATTTCCATCTGCGAAGCCTTGTCCAAACGGAATGAAATCGACCTATTTCTTAAACGAACGTGACTGGGGATGAGAAATGGGTCGGCAACATTGTACGAAAACGATCGTAGTCAAAGCGCGGTGAAGCAGCTCAAACGGTGGCCAAACCAGGACTAATGGCCAGGAAGGTTCTGCTTTGGTGGGACTGGAAAGGAATCATTTATTATGAATTGCTTCCATATGGCCAAACACTAAATTCGGATCTCTTTTGTCAACAACTTGACCGTTTGAAGCTAGCGATTGACCAGAAATGGCCAGAATTGGCCAACAGGAGAGATGTTGTGTTCGATCAAGACAACGCCAGGCCACACATATCTATAGTGACTCGACAGAAATTCCGGGAGCTTGGTTGGGAAGTTTTGATGCATCTACCATATAGTCCGGCATCAAGCGATTACCATGTTTTTCTTGCATTGCAAAACTTCCTTATTGATAAGAAATTGGCATCAAAAGAAGATTGTAAAAATCGATTACTAGAGATTTTCGCCAATAGGGACCAAGACTTCTATGAGAGAGACATTATATAGCTACCTTTAAAGTGGCAAAAAATTATAAAACAAAACGGTGCATATTTAACCCAAATCGGACAATCTGAAACATGTTAAATAAAGCCTTGAAGTTCACGTAAAAATAATGGATTTTTTTTTCCCCAACCTAATATATATAATGTAACACAAGTGACTATCACTATCTCACCAGCATAGCCGATCGTTATGCTTCTTCCATTCTCAGCGAATTTATGTAGAATTTCGAATTCGCTTTGAATAGTCCACGAATGCCAGTCCCTTTGTATGTGTAGGAAAAGTATTTTGATCTACAGCTTGAAATCACATTTGTTTAGAAATACAACTGCATACACGAAAATCGCCGGAAACATAACACTGTGGTCATATGCATACCTTTTTAATGTTGCACACCAAATTCGTCAACTTAACGATGCAAGCGCAATCTACTATGAGTGGTGGTACACATTCAAGAGTCGCGTCCAAATCGCCGCGTAGTGTCATTAAGGCGAGTAACTTGAATACAAGAACTCAAAGCAAAGTAAAAATGTGATGAAGAGAAAATTGAAATGCAATAATCGATACAAAAGGCACGTCTTGCAAAATGTAACTAGAGAATATTTACTTTCACAAATGCCAGTAAATTCACGTATTCTCCGTATTTTTAATTCAAATCTTAATATCTAATGAATATAAAATTAATTTATATATTTTTTTTCGCTTTTACGACTATATGAGTGTCAATATCGTTGAAGAGAAAGAAAAATTTCTCAATAAACGATACAAAGATTGATTACACGGAAGGCTAATGAGGGTTGCGACATAATGATTGTACCTGCGTGATGGCTTGCGTTATACCGATGAGTGACACCGTAACAAACAAAGCGCGTCTACCCCTATTCTTCTGAAAAGGCCATTGCCCCAGCCACGACAGTAGTACACGATTGATTTTATAATAGCGCGACTGAAAGATATCACTCGGTGTATTCATTTTCGCCGTTTAGTCGCAACTGTCACGTCGCCGGTGTCGTTTCACGATTTTCAGTCTAATAAAATATTCTTTCAGTGGCGAGAAATTAGGTGTAATTGAGTTCGCGCGCAAAATTGACTTAAGTTCTAGAGTAATGAAAGGCTCAGTAGAGCTAATACTCATCCTTGGAAAATTTGTAATTTTTTTTGCAATGTTAAGTAAGAAAGAGTGAACACAATATGAGTGAAGGAGTGCAAGGTCGAAGCTTGTATATATGCGAGATGATCCAGTCAGTCGAGTTTCAATCAGTTTGTAAGTTGCAAAAACGTACTTAAGCGAGAATTTAAGAAAGATGTTAACGATTGTGTATAGTAACAAGAACTAATAACCATTACGAAGGCTATTATTTCAAGTTGCAAAATACAAATAGCATGTGGCTCACAACGAAAGATGGAACTATCAGCTCTTTACATTTTCTTCTATACGGCGGTAAAGACAAGTTTGAATATTGCATGCATTCGTTAAGTGATCTCTCATCACATAGCATGTATAGACAATAAAAAAATAATTGGATGAAAGAATTACATAGGATATATTAGTTTCAAGACAAACTATGTATTGAAAACTATTATAGAGCGTAACTCTCAAGTTTGGCTTAAACAAATGAAATATATTTAAATTATATTTGGTAGAACGCATATACACATACATAGTCATGCATTATGTATGTGCAATAATCGAGGACCATAATGCGTACAAAGTAAATGACAAGTTTAACGAGTCCAATTTTCTCCTTATTTATGCTCGATTCACACAGTGCGTTGATCTATATTTGATGAAACGATTTATGATATAGCGAAAAAACCATGATAAACTACATGGTTTAAAAAAATTAGGCTCATTGCCAGATATGATAGCCGTGATATTGACGTTGTCGACATCGACTTAATGATCACCGTACAGAAGTTAATATTGTGAAAGAAAACATGGACGCTTGGATGACCTGGGTAAAAACAATTTATTTACACACCTTGCCGAATATTATGATTCCTGTATACGTTATTCATGCTTTATATACGATTATGATAAATTTAGAGCGATTTTAAATCTATGTCATTTCGCGGGAAATGTGACTAGGTAGGTAAGCTAAAAAAATAAAGAAGAAAATTAAATAATACATAATGTTTAGCTGACATATCATCAAATAAAACGAAATATAGCCATTAAGAGCTTGTACACGAATTTTGTAGTGCAAACGATATTACAAGTTAATAGATAGTGCACGGATTTCGTAGTGCAATATAGTATTCAAATTTCGCGCCTCTAAATCACTTGTGCCTCTTTGCGAATAAATATCGTCCGATCATTTCTGTTTCTGAGAATGCGCCGACCGGCCACCCATTCATAATTACAAGTAAGGAGAGGAAAAAATAACAGGAAAATAAGCAGTTTTCTTGGTAATTTAAGGGGAGTGGAAATTTAACGGGTGAACTTGGGGTTTAAGTAGCTTAATGGTAGCGCCCGGCAAGCCAAAGATTAAGAGTTTGATTCCCTGCTTACTACGCTACCGTAGTCTTGTTATTTTTCCTCTCCTTACTTGTAATTATAAAAGGATGACCAGTTCTAGCATTCATAGAAAAATTCGGACAATGTCTATTCGCGGAGAGGCACAAATGATTTTAACGCGCTAAATTTCAATACTATATCGCATTGTGAGATCCATGCGTTACATCCATGCTCTAAGAAAATTGAAATTTTATCCAACAATATCTATCCAATAATATCTATCCAATAATATCTTCTGATTTTGTATCTTTAAATGTCGGGATCAATTAGCGACTATAAATGCGCATCGTGCGTTAATTTTTTATCGTGCTTAAAGTTTTTAACAATATGATGCTCATCTTCCGTGCCATAATTTGACACGGCGTTCTGCAACGTATAAACATCAGGTTCAACAATTTTCTCGCTCTCACGGAAATAGCATACCAATTAACGGCATATCTGCAAGACGGGATATTTGTTTGTTATTATGGGTTATTAATCTTTAATAAAACCTTAATATTTTCTACATCAAAGCTCACTATTTTTTCTAATTTTTTCATCGTATTTAGGTATATGATATGTATCAGGTGTAGAAGTATGAAACCGGAATTTTTTTGTAAAAATTACACGTCTGTTGTTTGAAAATTATAAAAAATATTTAAGCTATTTGGTGATGTTGGTAGAGTTCATCAGGATTGTTAACATCATCCAATCAAAAACTGAAGTTTAAGCATATATTATTACATTTTCTAGCAGAAAAAAGTAGGGCATCATGAAATAGAACGAGAGCAGTTTGGTAAATTTTTAAATGAAATGACGAAGCTGTCATATTACTAAACAATATCTGACTAATTTAAGTGATTAGTTATACTTTTATTTAATACATATAAAATTACATAAACTACATAAACTATAAATATTACATAAAAATGCAATACTCAATATTAATATTGAATTTAGTTTTTGGAGTGGGATCGTTTTTTTACAGATTTCTTTCCAACTTTTCAGTTCTGATATCAGGCTGTTCTTTCCCCTCATAAATTAAAATCTTCTTGAAACATAACAAATACATCTACAAAATAAATATGGTCCCAACCCGGAAGTAAAATTCAGCATTTTTTCATACCGCGCAAGCTTCAAATATCAACGATATTGATATTAGTTGTACCACATATGATTATCATTAAAGACCCCAGTTTAGAGACTGCGACAGCAATGTTTAATTGTTAAAAATTAACAATAATAATGTATCGGTATAATTAACTTACCCGTATATCTTATCATTAAAAATCTATTCCGCTCCGCGTAGCTCCGTAATACATGGTTTGTACGGAAAGTAATGTCAGTAGTTTTTTTTTTACGCTACTGACCGTCAGAACGCGCTCGGATCTGTTGGGAATGGTAGAGGAGGAAGTTAGCTAACAAATGTTGAGTCACTCATTCTTCTCGCGCCAGCTGTATAGTAAGGACATGCGTTTCCGTGGAAGTTGTTTTGTGACCTCATGCAAGTAAAAATGCAGCGCTCGTTAGAACAAAGGATGGCGATCAAGTTTTGCGTTAATCTTGGCAAGACCTCGGCGGAATCTCTTCCAATGATCAAGACAGCTTTTAAAGAAGATGCCCTGTCGGATCGGTAAGTGTTCCGGTAGCACAAGGTTTTTTGGAAGGCCGGAAAGAGGTCGACGACGACGCCCGCGCCGGACAGCCATCAACGAGCACCACGGACGACAATGTGACGCGAGTGAAAGAACATTTGAACACAAACCAACGATTGAATGTGACGTTTACTGTCACAGTTATTAGACACGGTTATTAAGGTTCAACGCGTCTGGCCGGATATCACAAAGGACTGGAAGTTGCATCACAAAAACGTGCCGACCCACAGCTCCTTCCTCGTCACCAACTACCTATCCAAAGCAGGGGTGCCAACGATTCCCCATCTTCCGTACAGTCCGGACGTCGCTTCCCCCGACTTTTTTCTGTTTCCACGCCTGAAAGGATCTATGAAAGGAAAGCATTTCGAAACCATTGAGGGGATCCAAGCAAGTTGCACCGCGGTTTTAAAGGACATTCCGGAAAAGACCTACCATGGCGCATTCGATGCCTGGAAAACTTGTTGGAGACAATGTGTCACTGCAGGAGAATCCTATTTTGAAGAATTTTGATGTGTTGTAACGAAGTTCAATAATTTTTTTTAATTGACTCAATGACAATACTTTCCGGACAAACCATGAATTTCATTCTCTGGACCGGATGACATTACCTTCGAATGCTCCTTGACACATTCCAGAAGTTCCTTCAGGTGTAGCACAAGAAATTCATGTTCGGTCATTAAGATCATGGTGGGACTAGTTAATTGAAAGCAACATTAATTAATGTACATATTTCTCTCTTATTATAGATAGAATTCGCCAACTTGATGAAGATGATATTATTTATCAATTTAATGGACGAATTCTACATAAAATTTTCACATCCGTTATTTCATTCATTAGGCCCCAAATCAACTAGGAGAATACACAAACATCAGTATCGTCTAAAACACATTGCTCTATGCGCATTATATCTCTAATGCTTCCGAAGTCCATAAGAAGAATAACATACCTGTTAACATCAGCGTTAGCCTCTACTTGCGATAGATATGGCCATTGGCTAATAATACGCAGAAACAATTCGTTTATATGATAGTACTTTAGACCAATTATCAAAGAATGACACTTTGCGTTGGACCATCAAAGGGAAAATGCGACGCTATGAAATATTTCGTCTAACCCTCAATTATAATAAAGCCTCGTTGAATAATTTCTTGCAAATGGTTGCAGACGAGAGCATTTGCAACGCAAACGATGCAAGAGAATAAACTCCAGCCTATAGCAAAATATAGCATTACGTATTTATGAGTGGCAAATTGCAAGACTTCTTATACCCAACGTATGACAAGCGAGGTTAGTAAAATTGGAGAACAATTGGAGACACAATGCATAAAGTACGCAAACCACTTAATCAATAGTGAATAATTTCTTACGGGTTTTATGGACAGATTAATCGAAAGATTTACGTATAATTCTTTTAAGTTTTTCACGTTTTATCTGATATTAATTACATAGCTAAGTTCAGGGATATATATTTTGACTATGATACTAGTTGCGGGAAGTAGAATAGTAACAATTTTTATTAGCTACAGATTCATAGAATAATTTTAAATGTTCAGTATCGATAATAACTTTGGTTAAAACTATTCGTCTGTTTCAGAAAAAATAATGTCAAAATAAGAACAACGCAATGTAAATGGAATTGTATCATACTAATTTGCACTCTTAAAATTTTATCTTCAGTTGAATTGTCGATTGAAGTCAAGTTTTGAACAACTATTATATTGTATTTTTTACGTTTACCAGCACTTACATACATTGATCGTCTCATCACAGTTCATTTAATAAAGTTTTATTTAGTAGCTAAATTGGAAAATTCTGTCCGTGTTTTTGGAAAAAGTATGGTTTTATTTAAGAAATAAAATAAAAAAGAACATTAATCAAAATATTACCTATCGTTAGCAATAACTTTTTCCCATCTTTCGGGCGGCAAGCGAATTCCACGGCGAAAGAATGACTAATTTTCGGAGGCTACCCAGTCAGAGACCTATTTCTCGATGTCTTCATAAGAATTGAAGCGTTTTTCAGCAAGTGCGTGTGCCATCGACCGAAACAAGTGGTAGTTAGTAGGAGGGACATAGTCTGGTGAATAAATCGCATGGAGTACCACTTCCCAGCGAAGTGCTTCTAACGTTTCCTTAACAAGTTTACTGACGTGAGGCCGAGTGAAGAAACAAAATCACTTTTTGCTGTGTCGTTTCATATTCTGGTCGTTTTTCTTGCAATACTTGGCTCAAACGGATAATTTGTTCTCGGTAGAGATGAGCTGGGACTATTTGACCCGATTTCAACAGCTCATGGTACACTGCACATTTCTAATCCCACCAAATACAGAGCATTGCCATCTTTCCGTGGATATTCTGTTTTGGGGTCAATGTTAAGGATTGACAGGTGGTTTTTCGACGCAAATAGTTTTTCGACGTTTGGGGTTGTCAAAATATATCCATTTTTTATCCCCAGTAATAATATGATGCAAAAACCCCTTTCTTTGTTGCCTAGCAAGCAGAATTTCGTAGAAAGTTTTTCGCTTTTCTATCTCTTGGCTTCAGTTCATTTGGGACATATTTTTTTTTCTTGTAGACTTTTTCCAAGGCTTTTAAATGATCGGAAATGACAAATTGAGCACAATTTAATATTTCTGCAAGTTGTTTTTGCATTTTACTTGGGTCTGCATCCATCCATGCATGCAATTCTTCGTCTTCGAATGCTCTTGGCCGTCCAGAACGCTTTTTGTCTTCCACATCAAAATCATCATATTTAAAGTATCAAAATTATTTTCTGCATGTTTTATTGGAAGGACCACTATCACAATAAACTTTTACAATAATTCAATGAGCTTCAGCTGCAGTTTTATTCCATTTGAAGCAACAAATTAGCATTTCGCCCAAGTGATGCTTATTTGGCGCAAATTTTGACATTTAGATGCAGTAAGAAAGAATGTTATTGATGCGAACGTATACCTTTATATACTGAATATTATTGACGGATGGTAAATCTGAAAAATTAAGCTTAGTTTAGACATTAGGGTTATCGACAGTTCTAGCTATAGCTACTCGCCGCCAGATGGACGGAACTTTCCGATTTATCTAATATTTACATTATTTCAAAATAATTTCTATTATATTTAATACATTTCGCCATTCTATTGAAACAGTTGTTTAAAATTTGCTGTCACTTTTCTGGAAGCTTATCTGGGCATGCGGCTTCCCAGGCCGCTATGAGCTTTTCATCACTCGAAAATCTCCATTTTTTCAGTTTTTCTTTAACCACTTGATTGACTCATATGCCAAAAAGCGTGCGTTTTGTGCCAGAAAAAATTCGTCTTATTTCTTCGCTGGAAATGTATTATTGAACTTAAAAGATTTGTGTCTACGAAAATATGCCGCTACGTATGGTATTTGATAAGTCAATAACTTTGATAAGAGATAGCGTTTAGATCGCAAGTTTGATGTTATTTATGACATTTGCCATTCTTTGTATTCATACACACAAAAGTTTCAAGTAAATGTATTTTTAAACTTCGCTATAACTTATGTTTTAAAATAATCTTATGTTTTTGACATCAAGAGATCCAAATTTCATGTCAAAATTATGGAATTTTTTATCCCCGATGTATTGTCATCTATTTCATATGGACGGAAAATTCTTTGTATTACATTGATTTGACGACTAAGATTAAATTTTTATAATATTATCTGTTAAGTCGAATGGAATTTTAATAAACATCTTCAAAACGTACCTACAAACAAATAGAATAATTTTGAATTTTCAGTATCGATGAGAACTTTAGTTTAATTAAAACTGTTTGTCTGTTTTCAGAAAAATACACACGCATAAAATTAAGTTAATCTTATTGTAATTGTTAGTGATGTGAATCATGACTCTGGAGTTTGTGTATATCTTCTTTTGAATAATATCACATATAATCAAAATTATAAAAATAATTTATGTAAAGAAACAAAAAAGTACAAAACATAAAAACACAAACAAAATACAATGTTAAAAAAATAAGGAGAAGTAATACTTCCTATTGCTGCAGTCTCCTCGTTGCTCCGGGGTCATGATTTACATCACTAGCATATGCACGAAAATGAACTACGTTTATATGTTTTGAAAACATTTATTATAATTTCATATGACATAACAAACGATAGCATGGAAACATAATCTTAGTCCTTAAATCAATATAAAATAAAGAATTTTCCGTGCATTAAACTGATGATAATGATTCGGAGATTAAAATTTTTTTAATTTTGACATCAAATTCGGATTCCTGATATTTCGTAAACATAAGATTAATGACTTTTAAATTCAATAATACATTTCGAGAGAAAAAATAAAACATGTTCTTTCTGGTATAAGACGTAAGTCTTTTGGTGCGCATATCAGTGTTGAGATGGACACGGTTGCGCCTTTCGGTGCGCGTGTCTGGCAAATGGTTAATAAAGGTATGCAAACTATAGGTAATACAAATAAGTTTCCGTTACCGTTTTTCTATAAAAATTATCAATTTATTGTAAAAAAAAGTATACGTTACATTTTATTCAAAATAGTGTCCGTCACTAGCTACTACTTTTTACCATCTTTCTGGCAGCATTCGGATGCCACGTCGAAAAAACTCTTCATCTTTTGAGGCTTCCCATGAATCGACCCAATTTTTGGCTTCTTCGTAAGAAGTGAAGTGCTGCTCGATTAGGGCGTGAGCCATCGACCGGAACAAATGGTAGTCCGAAGGAGCAATGTCTGGTGAATACGGCGGGTGGGGTAAAACATCCCATTGTAAAGCTTCCAAAGTATCTTTGACGACTTTTGCAACATGTGGCCAAGTGTTAGTCGTGCTGAAAAATAACTTTGTCATGTCTTTTGGCATATTGGGGGCGTTTAAGCTTCAATTCTTGGCTTAATTGCATCAGTTGTTGTTGATAACGTTCTCTAGTGATAGTTTCGTTAGGCTGGAGTAGCTCGTAATAGATTACTCCGAGCTGATTCCACCAGATGAACAACATTAGCTTCTTGCCATGAATATTCGGTTTGGCCGTTGAAGTTGGTGCATGGCCGGGCTTACCCCACGATTTTCTACGCTTTGGGTTGTCATAGTGGATCCACTTTTCATCCCTCGTCACTATTCGATGCAAAAAATCCTTCCGATTTTGTCTTTGGAGAAGTTGTTCGCATGTGAAAAGACGGCGTTCGACGTCTCTGGGTTTGAGTTCATGCGAAACCCAATTTCCTTGCTTTTGTACCATACCAATAGTCTTGAGACGGTTTGAAATTGCTTGTTGAGTTACTCCCAAGTTTTCTGCGAGCTGCTCTTGAGTTTGGCATGAGTCTTGGTTCAATAATGCCTCTAACTTAGCGTCTTCAAACTTTACTGTCCTTCCTTCGCGTTCTTTATCTTCCACGTCAAACTCGTCGTTTTTAAACTTTTGAATCCACTCACGACAACTTTTCTCACTTAAAGCAGCATCACCGTAAACTTCTACAAGCTACCAATGCGCCTCAGCAGCAGATTTCT
This sequence comes from Dinoponera quadriceps, assembly GCF_001313825.1. NCBI lineage: Eukaryota > Metazoa > Arthropoda > Insecta > Hymenoptera > Formicidae > Dinoponera > Dinoponera quadriceps. The sequence continues at coordinate 18,293 of NW_014557842.1, read as the reverse complement.
TTAAATGAAAGAAATAAATCAAAACTTCCCGCAAATGACGTTTATTCGGTACAAAACTCGACATTTTCGAACGAAGAAAATGTATACTGCCAATACAAAGTCAATAGTATTTTAAGGTTATGATATTGCCAGGTGTCCAAACTTTCTATATGATGTTTTATATCTGACGATTTCAAAGTAATCTTGTTGGTGTAGCCATCTATTGAAAACGGCGGAAACTTATTTGTAGTACTAATAAAATCTCAGGATGTTACATCAAAACTGTTGAGTGGGTGCTTAATTTCAATTCGGTGGCTAATTTCAAGTCGGAAATTACTCACTCTCTAAAAATTCTTGAGTCAGTCAAGACATACGTAGTCGAGCATAATTGTAATGAAAAAACTAGGTGTTCGTTCTTGAGCGTGGACGCAGATTTGTGTCTATGAAAATATTACGCTACAGGATATTTGGTAAGTCAATGACTTTGATAAAAGATAGCGCTCAGATCGCAAGTTTGATATTATTTATGACATTTGCCAATCTTTGTATTTTTACATATAAAAGTTTCAATTATATCTAAATATCAAATAGTAAATTTTTAGTAGTCTTCGAAAGCAGATAAGTTTGTGTGGTTTTGCTACAATAAGAAAAAATAATTTCCGTGTGTTGAAGAATAAATAGGTCAAATTGTGGTACAAACTACTCTATGATCCAGCCTATTCTCCAGATTTGGCCCCCTGCTACTATTTTTTCTTACCAAACATAAAGAAATGGTTAGTTGGAAAAAGATTTTACCGAACAAGGAGGTCATCGTTGAAACAAATGTATATTCTTTAAAGTTTGAGAAATCATATTTTTTTGGAAGTCTTAAGAAAGCTGGAATTCTGTTGGACAAAATGTATTAAGGGGGATAAAAGGGGACTAAAAGAAGGCTAAGTTAAAAAATTAGTCTCATTTTGGTATAAAAAATTCTTTCATTTCAAAGTCACTGATTTATCGAATACTCCTCGTATATATTATTGAACAGTTATTTTTCGCTGATTTTCTATAACGATTCGCGTCAAAATCCTTTTAATGATAAAAAATGTCACGATTATTTTCTTTTTTATTGATTAAGATTTTCGCACTTACGTTGGCGTCGATTCATCTTCAAATAGCCATACTTGATTGTTACCCTTTGATCGAACATCGTAATAATGGTGCAACGCTAAATGATTATCCGCGCGGTTGCAGGACTTCTTCGCTTTCGCTTTCGTGGCAGCGAACCCACAACAGCAAGCTCAGTTTTAATTTATGCGATAGTGAATTTAATCCTTCGCTATCCCGAGTGGTAGAGCGTCGTGATTCTTTCACCTTCTTTCTCGATATTCACGGAAAATTCGGGGAAGAGTCGGGAAAGGGTCGGGGAAGAAATAATAATTTAAAGACGAATTTAACATACGAATAACAGTATTTAATTTCCTTGATTACTTTCAATTACATATGACGAACCTATGCACCTGGAGATTTTGCAACATAATTTATAGAGAGTGATTTCTCTGTTCCGCGAAATACTTTTAAGCGCCGGATCTAAGCCGTTTGATAACGCGCAAATATAATAACGCGCGTCGAGATGCAATAAAAACGCTCTCTCGCCTGGTGTCGTTACGTGAATTTCGTAAGGTTTCCCAATGGGCGCCAGTCGGCTTTTCCCTGGCAATAATTACTTGTTTCTGGCCGATATATTACACTCGAATCAGCTCGTCCGCTGGAAAACAATTTCAAAAACACGCGACTCAATAACACGGCTCATAACAGTACATGCAATACCGACAATAAATTTGCGAGGACTGTGCGACCGGTACCTAGAGAACCAAATCTCGTGTTCGATTCTCCAGAATTCCTAAACTCGAGACTCTCTCGAACACGGCCTTCGCCCTGTGACGTGGCCCCAAAATCTCACACGTCCGCGCGTTCCAACCTATAGGGCGTGACGGACTATAAGTGAGTCCAAACAGGCTATTACTCGCGCAGGTGCCGCCTAGAAGCGACGACAACTGACTCGAAAGTATCACCCAACTCTACTATTTTCTACCCGCGGATATACAATGTTTCTCTCTCTTACCCACTTGCCACTAGAAGCTCGCCTCTCCTCCTCAGGAATTCGTCCCGTTATTTCGGTAGCTTTGCTAGCTCGCTCTTGCTTCGGGACGTCCGTTAGGCTCGTCGTCGCACCGCACATTGACGAGCAGAGCTCATCAATTAGCGCAGGAAGCAGTCGTCGCAATGATTTGTCGCGCTGATCGATGTGGCATCCTATTGGTTCTCCCGGCTAGATCACGCTTGTCATGGGTGCTCGCGGGAGCTTCGCGTTTAAAGCCTTTTATTTAAAGCTTAGCTTGTCCTCGTTTCTCTCGAGACAAAATTCGGCACCTACTGGGCTCGCAGTACCTGAAGGAATTCCCTGGGCCTTTCCGTAGTGATCCTTCCTCGCATGCTCTGCAACTGGGTCGCGAAGCTTTGCGTCTTTCATAGCGCAAGGTGGCCATCCCCGCTGTCCGTCGCCAGCCGTCCGTTCGGGAAAGGAAGATTTCCCGCGCGTTCTTCCACACGCCGCTCTAGACGATTCTCTAAAGTCTTCGCTGTCGTTTGCGCTCCGCTCCTCCCGGCAGCTCCGATTTCTCGAATCTTTTTAAATCCACTGCACTGGCGTATCTTGGGTGACCTTACACTTACAAAAAGAACCACGGGTCACATCTTGCGCGCAAAACGGCGCACGAAACCAAAATTATAAAATTCGGTCGTCTTCTCTCATGAAAAAGCGCGTGATTCCGGATCATCCTCGACTAGGCCTGAGTGACGAGCAAAAATTTGCATCGTCACATAGTATAACCAAGTTTCGTTATTCTTAACGAAGTTATTTAGGTGCCTTGAAACTCTATTTTCATAGTTTCTCAACATTTCTTTGCACCATTTTACCCTATATGCCTTTTGCTCTTCTGTTAGAGAATAAGGGATTTACAGTGTACAAACTTTCTGCACATGCAATCGTTCATGTAAAATTTTATGAAGGCTTGCACTAATCTATAACATAATTTTATGGATGCTTGCACTAATTTATAATATCTCCTCGATCTGCCGATACGTAATCCGCCGGCTTTCGGCAAGTAAATGCCTCACTTTATCCATGATTTTTTCTATTACATCAGAAGGTCATCCGGAGCGTTGCATGTCATCCGTGGAGAAGCTTATGACGTAGCAGCTTTCATGGCGCCCGTCATTAGAGTCAAGTGCCTTCGAGGATGCGCTAGCGCAAGAAGTCGTGCTTACCGCGATTGTTAATAATACATTTTCTATGTGCATTTGTTGCGAAAATTTTAGTAGGTTGCAGGAACTGCCTTCCATGCGCGAGTCCTTTAGTAATGGTCACGCGTCCCGAATTTATTTCGCACACGCTCTACTCAGCGATGAGAAGAACAAGGAGATGAGCGTGAAGGAGTACAAAGGATTTTCTGAGACAGGAATAGAAGAGTGGCAATGTGAAGAATATCAATGGAGTGTCAGATGACCTTTTTATCATATATTCTCGTTATCAATGAGTCATTTAGAAAACGCCGAGGCTACCGAATCTCCTATTTGCAGATCATCGAGCGGTAGCGGAACAGGGTTACTAAATCCAAGGCTCAAGAAAACCTCCTAATAAAAGCAACCGGGCGGACCGCCACTGAGACCGAAAGTGAAGGCGCAAAAGGCGAGAAGCAAACAATCGAGTAAGACTGCCATCGGGAGAAAGAATCGCCCCCGAAAATTAATGAGAAAAATTTCAAGAGAAGAAGTTACCGATTTTAGTTCACTAAGGGTGAGGTGTTCCACATAGGAACTCTTTTTGGTGGCAAGTGTTAGCGAATATTAATCATAGTCAGTGCAACCTTAATGAAAAAAGAGTGCAAAAAGCGAGTGAACAAAAGAAAGAGAGAGTGAAAGCGCGAGGGAGAGTGGAGCCGAACCAGGAGCATGATCACGAAGATTCCGCCCTTCGGAGCGACCGGAATAAATGTAAGACTATTATTTTGCAATTTTATTAATTTTATTGCCGGGGAGAAAACCTTCAGTCAGTTGTTAGTGTAGGCCACCCAAAGCTTTTCTTTGCGTATTTTTAATAGAAGATTAGTGTTATCGTCGGGACGCTCGGAACTGCACCAGGGACCCTTTCCAGACATCATATTACGCGCCGTCTTTCCCGATTCGAAACTCTTGTTATGCATAAACGTGGAGCCGCTTTAGAGAATCCTGCCACCAAGGAGTCGCCGTTGAGGACGAACATTGGACCTCTGAATATCGAGTGATCGTGACCGAAATTCCCGGAAAGGAAGGTAGATACTTCAATCTGAAAACCAACAATTTGTATAGAAGTGAATAGGTGCAATCAATAAACACTTGTCTTTTTATTAATCGAAAATCTACTTGAGACAGCTAACTCGTTACCGTGAAAATTTCTACGGACTCGTTTTCAACTTAAAACCCACGGAACCACCGGTTCTGTCGTGGACGATACATTCCCGCGGAGAGCTGTGAGAAAATTTCGTTGGTTTGGAGATTTCATGTCTTGTGCCCAATGTTAGAGTTACCGTTCCGCTGGAATGAACATAGCGGCGAAAATTGCACTAGTGATATCTTTATCCTAACCGAGAAAAACGATCACAAGTTTCCGAGCTGAAATACACTGAACTAGCGAACAATTATTGTTTCATGTGGACAGTCATTATCCAAAACAGTTTTGAGTTCGTTTGAACATCGATTGTTCAACAAAAAATTCATAAAATTGTACCTAATTATAGTACGAATTTCTTTTCTCTATCACAATGTCATACTTGACGAACTCAACTGATTCAAACGCTTAGTATTTACGAACGGTTTAGCACAGACTAATCAAACTTGACATATTATCTTTTATTGAAACGTATTTGTCAGTGATACTACCTTTATGACTACACGATAAAATTAAGGCATGTATTAAAAAAATTATTTAGTGACCTGTATAAAAACGCATATAGTAAAAAAGATGATATCCACTAACTTGCACGAACAATACATTATACTTATGTTAGACACTATATCAACTGTTGACAGGATATTGTTCAAAATGATGACTTATGATAAATAAAGAATTAAGCACATTATAAAATTTAATAATTATCTTAATGATACACTTCCTTATATTACTGTAAATTTATTCATGTAAATGTAAATTAATGAGAATTCGTTCAATTTAATTGCTAATAATCATTATTTTAATTTTTTATTCGGTATGAACATATCAAAATGCAATTGTCGTGATCTTTTTAAATTATGTATATTTTTTATATTTTAATCATGTGAAATGTAATCGCGATAGTACTCGTTAAATTGTTGTTAATATTATCCACTATGACTACATGTCACTGGATTCTTTGCACATTTGGAGTATTATTATACAATACGAGACTAATGTTATTATAACATTAAAACATTAATTATTCGATATTATGACATATGAATATGCGTGTGTAAGCACTTTCTTTTTACAGTGTATAATATATGAACAATTTAAAAATTGTCATAAGTTATTATTAGAGATGAAAATTATGCAAATTGATGATAATTTATTTGGTAATGTACTATAAGTTAACCGATAATTTTAGAAAACTATTAAAATACCATTTTGAAGAAAATTATTTAATAAATAAAAAAAACTTTGATATGACGCTCAAAAGAAGCCTTTAGAAGGATGCCGGAATGATAGCCGAACTTCGAAAGCGTCGATAATGTATCGCATTGGTACCTACAAGGGGCGTCCGGAGAGTAAGTTTACAAAGCTCAGAAAAGTTTTTTAAAGCGTTTTTTATAGCCATATACGTATAGGACCTTTAGAATGCACTCTTATTCATTTCTCAACATAGTCACCATGAAGCTCAATGTACTTAATGAGCCTGGGAATGAGTTTCTTTATGCCCGCGTCGTAGAAGTCTCCCGCCTACTCTCGCAGTCATGCGTTCACGGCGTCTTGAACTTTATCTTCGTCCGCAAAAGCCGTTCTAGATAGGTGTTCCTTCATCTTAGGGAATAAGTGATATTCACTTGGTGCAAGATTCGGATTGTGCGAGTGATGGGCTAAATTGTTCCACTTAAACTATCGTATTTTAAACGAGTACATCAGTGACAACGGATGGTCTCCCACTTCTGTTCTCATCATGAATGTTACTCCGTCCTACTGCAAATTTACGACATAATTTTGCCATGCTTTGCCTGCTCATAATTCTTTCTACATAAAGTGATACGAGTTTGCGATAAATTTCAGCAACACTTTCACCTTTCACGTGCATAAATCGAATCACAGCACGAATCTCGCATTTGGCGGCATCTGGATCGCCGCGGCCATCGTCGGTTCACACTACGGACACAATGTTGTTTCGACTGAGGCCCGGTACATTCTGACGCGTCCTACGAACCCCAACGGGCACAGCAGTGCAGCCGTTTTTCACAAATAAAATTTTTTTCATATCATTACTAATCTTGTAAACTTTCCGGACGTTCTTCGTACATCGCGGTTCGATGATGTCTGTTATCGACGGTTCAGTGATGCGATGTAGAGTCCGCGCAAGCTAGCGTTTTTTCCCCTCCATTTAGTCGTACACAAACAATAAGTCTGGTTTATGTGACAAACTCTACGTATTATGACAAACTCTGTGTATGTATAAATGGAGAAAAAGAAATGCTGCCAAGCTCGGGCACGAAATCGTAACACTGATCTAAGATTTTTCGGCAGATCTGACAAAGACCACACGGGATAACAACGGATATAGGTACGAAACTTAACTTCTATTTATAGATGCAAATATAGAATATTAGGTGTAGATGGCAAACCACTCAAAAATTTTAAGCGATAAAAATTTCAGCATCGCGTATAGATCGATAAGCACGATCGAAATTCGAAACGATGCGAAGCGGTGGGTTAGAGCGTCTGATTGCTCAAATGTTGATTCGAGTCTGATTCTTTATATTGATGATTTTCTTTCCAGTGTTTTTGTTTTTTTATTTTAATTTAATTATGATTTTTAATTATTTTGTTGAGCGATAAAAGATATTAGAAGAACAAATGTGTACATAGTTAACAAGTTTATTAAATTTTCGTTCAATGTAAATTAATATTGGGAGTACAAATAAGTTCGGTCTGTTTTTGTGGTCAAAAATGCATTTATATCAGAACAAAATGAATGAGCAGTTTAATCAAAGTATTGTCCATTGCTGGCTACTACTTTTTCCCACCTCTGAGGCAATTTTCGAATTCCATTTCGAAAAAATATCTCGTCTTTTAAGGCGATCCAAGTTACGAACCAATTTTTGATTTCTGCGAAAGAAGTGAACCGGTGACCTGCCGAATCGTGCTGCATCCATCGGAACACCAGTAATGAGAAGGAGCAATGTTCGGCGAATACGGCGGGTGCAGTAAAATATCCCACTTGAGCGTTTCCAAATAATTTTTTATAACTTTTGCGACATGAAGCCGAGCGTCATCATGCAGAAGAATAACCTTGTAATATCTTTTCTTGTATTCCGGCCGTTTTTCTCGTAATGCACGGCTCAAACGAACCAATTGTAGCTTATACAGATGGTCTGTAATGAAATCGTCAGGCAAAACATTTATATTTTACCGCATGCGGTAAAATATAATTTTTTAGCTGTCCAGAGCGAAGCTTGTCTTCAACGATGAAATCACCATTCTTGAAACGTCGAAACCATTTCCTACATAATTTATCAGTTAGATCATTGTCGCAATAAATTTCTACAAGCATTCGATACGCTTCAGCTGCACTTTTCTTCCAATTAAAGCAGAAAATTAAAACCTCCCGCAAATGCTGCTTAGTTAACACAAAATGTGACATTTTCAACACAGTAAAAAACAGGGGTTTTGTATGAAACTCAAAGCGATATAAACTGAATACATTAATATTATTGACAGATATCTAACCTTTTTGAAACCACCGAAATCAGCTGTCACTATGAAACATGGATAACAGGCAGAGCCATCTTTTGAAAACAGACCAAACTAATTTGTAATCCAAATAGTTTAATGATAAAGAAGTATATTTACACGTAGAATGTCGCGCTAATTTTACGTCATTTTTCACTCACGCCGCGTGAAATTCAGCCATCAAAAACGTTACTGCGTTTATTATCAGATATCATAGATATCATAAAGTAAGAGTAAGACTACAATATCATTATTATAAGGAAGGAGGAATTATATAAAAAGTGTACGGCCTGAACGGAAAGTCCAACGTGGGCCTGCGATGACTCACGCGATGCTCTATGCGTTAATATTAATTGATAACCAATTTTCTAATATATATATATTTATTAATATTATATAAATATATTTATTAATATTAGTTATGATTTGTTGGAATATTTATATTCTTATACGCGATTTTCGTTTATGATTTAATTTGCATTGTTGCGGACTGGCATTGCAACTGTTGATAGGGCTTGCAGAACCAAAAAATATTGTATGTACGCTAAGCGTTGCGCCGAGCGCTGCAACAAAATACTGAGTCGCTCAGACAGAGCACGAACGATTTTTTTTAATTGCCCTGTTTTCCTTGAAGCACGCTTATTCTATGAACTCGCTTCACCAACATAGAAAATATATACAGTATATACAACTCCACTTGAGGATGTCCTCGGTGGGGAAAACAAATAGTCACCTTGAGCTTATGCCTTTCCGAGCGTAAGGGAACGAGAGCTCCGGAAGACCCTTGCAGATGTTATGATCGGAAGAATCGCGTTGAGCGTTTAAGTCCGAGAGGAGTTTAGACGTGTAGGTGCGGTGAAGGTCTGCAACGTGAGCAACAGTTCCGTCAGGGAACTTACTGCTAGATGCCAGAACACTCACTCAGGAGCAGTAGCGAGAGCGTTGCTCCTTGGTGGAAACGTTGAGCGATAATGGTCGAAGATAAGGAAAAAACGACTTGATAGTCGTTCCTTGTGCCGAAACCGGCGTTGGAAGAAGCGTCTGCCTTTATGTGTATTCCCTTGGCAGTAGACCGAGAGAACTTGGTTTCCATTACTGCGAGAAGCTGTGCTTTCGGAGAAAAATTTTAGAGACGATCGTGGCGGGCTCCCACCGACGCGCCCATCGCGTTTCCTTAACCACTAGGTTAACTATTGAAGAGAACACGATCGCTAAATCGAGGATACCCGGCATAAAGAGCCGTGAACCAAAGACCTGAAAATGTAATTCCAAAAATATCGTTGACTTATGCCGCTACCGAAGACACCAGAGTCTCGCAATAAACCAGAAAACTGTTCCAATAAAAATGCCTTGCACGAGCGCTGAGCGCCCGTAGATGTACTCAATAGCGAGAATATACTTTCTTGCAAACAAACAGGTCGGCGCATCGCCGCGCCGCTGAGATGGCAGCAACTAAAGCAGAATGGCCGAATTTACTAGCGGGCATAGCATGTTTGGCAGCGTACGAGAGAGCACGCGTTTGGAGGTCCAGCAACCACGCTATGCTGTAGGGCAGCATCGGTAGCCGGACCCTCAGGCTTCTAGAAACGTTTATTTCTTGCGTAGAAATGAAATATTGCGAATTATACGTGTTGAGGTTTCAACCTCATTCATTCAATGCCTCATTTCATTCAATGCCTCATTTCTACGCAAGAAATAAACGTTTACTTGAATATTCGACCGATGCAAGGCAATAAAGGTCGGCTCAATTCTTTCTCACATTTCCTTCTAATTGGAATTGTGTATTGTATCCAAAATTGAGCATGATAGTGAGAGATAGAAAGTAATATACACACAAAAACAAAAAAATAAGAATCTTAGAAAATATAAAATATGAATACAATTAACTCTTTTTCATTCAATGTTTTCATCGTTGACAATGTCTGTTTTCCTTAAAACAAAATTATTATTTTTTTTTAAGTAAAATGGAAGCTAAGTGTGCGCGCCTCGCCGTGTCCTTACCATAAAATTATTACAAAAATACAACAAAAAACGTAGCAAAAACCTTAGAGTTAAAATATTTTTAAGAAAAATTTTGGAATAAGCTTATTCTTAGATCAACTACCGAAAAGTACTTAACGAAGAACTTTAAAATAATTGTACTAAGAAATTGTTATTGAGAGGCTGTTATTATACAAATAATATATGAAAGAAAAACAACTTAGCAACAATTATATAGTACAATTATTTTCCTATTTACAAAGAAAGATAAAGAGAAACATTGTTACTGTAAGAATTTATAATTATAATTTATATTTAAAACAATTATATTTACAATAAAATGTATTATTTATAATTATTTATAATATAAATGAAAGCAAGTAGGAAGAAATGTTGTTAAAAATGATTATAGAGGAACTATTATTCAATTATCATAACATCTGGCTCTTATCGTTAGACTGATTCGGCGGCATACGGTATTGTTATATTAGGTGCTTGATGGTAATCGAATGATTGGAGATATATTGCAATTTCGAGCCAGTGCAAAATACAGTTTCTCCCCCTCCACTTACGCACATGCAGACACTCGTTTTATTCATATGACGACACGCGCTCAGCAACCAGGAGCGTGTCGTCGTACGGATAGATCAAACATCCGCGTGTGCATAACTGAAGAAGGAAAAATGTTATCTGCGCTGCACTGCAACACTGAAATAAAAAGTAAGGCGTAAGCGACGTAAAGATCCGAAGTCTGATCATTTATTTGTGGTTTGCTGCTGTATACGGACAGAGTACAAAATAAAATAATTACATTAATGTAAGAATAAAAGCAATTACAATTATGAGTTTTTATAAAAGAAGTACTACTTCTCTGCTTAAAATAAAATGTCAGATGTAATAGATGAAATATATGCAATTCATGAATCAGCTGTTAAATGTAGATTCAGTATCTGATTTGTTTGAATATGTTTCTAGAGATGAAAACGATGAACTTTTTGAGAAAGAAAACTTCAACCAAAAAGAATGAGAAAAAAAGTTTACAAAAGATCATGGGTGGAAGATGATTTTATAGCCTTCATTCAATTGTGACGACAGTCAAAATGGATTTGAAGTAATTGATAGGACGTAACACTTTTCGATTACTTTCTTGAAAAGAATGCTACCTATGCTTGTAGACGAAACAGATACATATCATTTTCAAAATAAAAGCAAATAGCATAAACATGGATATCATTGGATTGATATTAATGAAAATGAAATGTTGTCGTTTTTACAATTATGTTTATTCATGTCACACGTACATAAAAATAATATAAAAATTACTGAAATGCTAACGAAATGATAGCTACTTCAATTTTTTCCAAAAGCATTTACAAGAGACAGATTTTTAGAAATGTTATGGCATTTGCATTTCAACGACAATACCATTCTATCAAATGGAGACAAACTATTAAAAATTGCTCAAATTGCTTATTTCAAACAAGTTTGCTCATCTCTGATGAAAAAGTCATTTAATAAGCTGTATATTGATGAATACTTGATGATGTGAAAAGGTCGCCTGTCATTCAAGCAGTTCATTTGCGACGTTCCTGCCCTTCCCTATTCACGTGCCGCGGCGAGAACATCTTTTCGGTACGGAGGAGAGGATTGGTCGGTACGAGCAATCAGTTTGTCGTAAAAGCGGCCTTGGCACTTGATTTGCTCGTCGGGTTTCCATGTTCGTTGGAATAAAATATGAGAGCGTGTTGCCATGAGAGAGTAAGTGCGTGTTTTATTTGTGTTTCGGTTGTTACAACGTTGGTTAAGTGCGAGCAGATATCGGCGTGGTGCTTTAAATGATTTGTGTCTCTTAAACAATGGATGCGTCGGAAGGTGTTATGATTTCGCGCGGTGTGGCTTTAGGCTAAATGTATTCTCGGTAGTCGGTTTCGCGGAACGGTCGGTTCGGTAACTCGGTCGTGACAATGTATACAAATGCGCGGAAGACTAGACGGAACGGGAGCCGCGGAGAGCAGGCGCGGTGTTGTGACGCGCGGTTTGTTGTCGTTTTCGACGGCGTTGCACCTATTTCGGTATTGTTTCTCGTCGATGTCGATTTAAATGCGTTGGAGAGTGTGATACGGAAACCACGCGCAGGTGGTACGGAAACGGAGGCACTCTCCGAGCCTCGGAGGTTCCGCGGAGTCGAGCACGGCCGGCACGGCCGCTAACAAGCACCTAGCGGTATCTGATTGCGTTCCGGTGTCGGCGTAGGTTCTTTCCGCGGAGGCCACGGCACCAGATGATCGCAAGAGAAACGTAACGCGGTGGTGATGCGACCGGAAGTACCCCGACAGGGTCCCGGAGACTTGTCGTCGAGAGGAGAGACAAGGACGAGAAAACTTGGCGAAGACGGCGAACAACGTTACATCCTTTCCCGTTGATCCCCCTCGTCAAGGTTTCCTCCCGCGTGTGCTTAACCTATGTACTACGCTTCTCTGATATGGTTGCTCGCGGCACAATCCGGCGCGGTTTTGCGAGGGACTCAGTGTCCCTTATGGTTGGCGGTGACGTGGCCGAGAATACTCGGCTGAGATGGCGCAGTCGCCATCCCGAACTTGTCTTGGCCGGATGTCGGTCGGAGGTCGGCTTGAACTGGGTATTCCCAGAGGAGACGACAAATATACCGTCCTGAGGAAGGATGGCAAGTACGGCTGCGGATACGCAGCTGAGACGGCGAACACGCCGTCTCGGTTCCTCGGCAAGAAGGATAGCGAATGCGGCTGTGAATACGCAGCTGATACGACGAACACACCGTCTCGGTTCCTTGGAAAGAAAGATCTCAAGTGCGGCTGCAAACACGCAGCTGGGACGAACACACTGTCTCGGTTCCTCGGCACGGAGGATCGGGATTCGTAGCAGCAAGCGATCGGATCGCTATGGCTGACTCCGGCGGAATCGGCCTCGATGCCTCCGCCGGTCGGATTTTATGTCCGACCGTTGCTTTGGCGGGCCTGTATTTATGTTGATTGACACGCACATAATCTTGCATCTGGAGGAAGCGTGTCACGTGCGTGTCACGTGTGCGTTTGTGTGGCGCAAAGCATCGGTCAGCGACCCGACGGATAATCGATTGGGTCGTGGGGGAGGCAACGGTGCCAACTAACCGTTACACATTCCAAGTAAAAAATGTAGGTCTGGTACGAACTGTTTATGTTATTGCCTCACAGAATTCATATTCATTTTCATCATTATCTTCAGTTTTCACATCGTCCACTCCTGGATATAGGCCTCTTCCATTCTTGAAATCATTTTGACATTAAAACGTCGCGCTTGCCATTGCGTATTGGTGAGTGTTTTTCTAAACATGAGGTTTTTTACACAGCGATTATTGATTTTATGTGGACCAGCGGCTTAACGTCTTTTCCGAAAGACAAAGCCCAGTTTTTATACATGGATCTCCACTCTTTTATTCAGTGTATGAAGAGTGCAGCTTGGAATATAATTCTGGTGATCAGTTGGATTTGAACGCGGGTTCTCCGCGCTATAAGTCTGGAGCTCTACCACTAGATCATACTGCAGCTCCAAATTCATATTACGCATTATATTTTATACAGAGCAAGACACTGAAATCGAATTCAATAAAGATATAAGATTATCTAGTTCAGTGGTCTTTACACTGATGGATAAATATTTAAAGACAGGTTACATTCTGTACGTTGATAATCGGTATACTTCACCTAACCTTTTAGATTTATTTCATCAGAAAAACATTGGTGCATGCAGTACAGTGAAGACAAATCGCGTTAGTTTGCCACAGAATGAAAAAAAAAATATGATACAATAAAGCAAGAACAAGATACCAAAGGGTACAATGGCAACATACGAAAACCCTGTTTTTTATGAAGTAACAGGAAATGTAAAAAGTGACAGTATTCAATATAATTCAGGAGAATACAGTTAAACAGACCAACAAAGTTGACCAAGACAATAAGTTCAGAAGTCAACAATGGTGATTGACTGTAATGCCAATATGGGTTTTGTCGACACGTCTGAAATGATGCTGAGAAGTATTGAATGTACATGAGAAACTATCAAGTGGTAAAAGATGTCTGTTCATGTTTTGTGTATGATGATGTACAATGCGTATGTTATGTATAAATATAAATTGAATTCCAAATGTGGATTTTCGTTTTTCAAACTTTCAATTTTGCAGGAATTGTTTGACCGTAACTTATCTGCAAGAATTGTCCAATTAGTTCCGAGCAACATTCTGCGTCTTCAAGGTGAAGATACAATTTATTTTCCAACTCACATCAAGTAAGATAAAAGATGTTTCGTATGTTTGAACTATCGGATTCGCTCTAGAATACGATTCGAATACACAATTTGCAACGGGGCTTTGTGCGTTAAAAAAGAGCGCTTCAATATATACGAGGGTAGAACGAATACAAGGTGTGTTCAAAAAGTATCACGAATTTTGTGGTTTCTTTAAAAATTATTTATTTATTCATGAATATTTATTTTGTCTCCTTCAAAATAATCCCCATCAGATATTATACACTTGTGCCAACGTTTTTTCCAATCCTCGAAGCACTTCAAAAAATAATTTTTTGTGATCTTGTTCAGCTCCTCCTTTGATGCCGTCTTTATCTTCTCAATCGTAGCGTAGCGTCGTCCTTTCAATCGGAGTGTATGCGATATATTGGAGTGTTGTGAGAACATGTGTACCGATTTCCTANAAAAATTTTTTCTCGATATTCCTTATTATTTTTACAATGTATTATTATTGGTTGTGCGCTATTCGTTGAATACAGCCAAGCGTTGTTTCTTATCAATGAAATGATTACAGTGTGGTTTATGTGGACATAATTAATTTTACAATTTTCGAGTGTTTTTTGTGCGATGTACATTTGAAGTTCGCAGGGTAAATCGGAGTGTATGCGATATATTGGAGTGTTGTGAGAACATGTGTACCGATTTCCTAGTTTAATACATTCATTTAATATGTTTTCCGTCAAAATAAGGTATGTGTTACCTTCTGTGTTAACAGCGATTTTTCTATATATGGTTTCATGTTTCATGGTGGTCAGTGCAAATATATTATCATGGACATGTGTAGGAAGGGGTATCTCTTTAGTTTCGGGAATAAGAAAAAGTCACAGGAGGCTAGGTCTAGGGAATACGGTGACTGCGGCATCATTAGTGTGTTGTTTTTGGCCAAAAATTCGCGCACAATCAACGATGTGTGAGCAAGGGCGTTGGTGTGAATTTCGCGGCGAAACGTCTCATGCCCAGATCATTAGTAAAAATCGAATGGCACGAGCCAATCGATATGTTTAGGTCCTCAGTAACTTCTCTAACGGTGATTCGACGATTGGCCAATACTATTTTCTTCGCTTCATCAATGTTTTCTTCTGTTGTTGACGTGCTCGGGCGTCCGGCACTCTCTTTGTCGTTCACATCTTCTGGGCTCTCTGAGAACATTTTGTACCACCGATAAACGTTGCTTTGGTCCAAGGTAGCTTCACCATATGCCACAGTCAACATTCGGAATGCGTCCGCGCACTTAATTTTGATTTTCACACAAAATTTGATACAGTTTCTTTGATTCATTTTTTGGAATAGGAAAAAATCGAAGACAAGCCAAAACACGTTCAAGTAAAACAGCTGTCAAAGATAAAATGAATATTCAAAATAGCCGAACTTGTCGGCATAAGTGAGGGACATAAGTACCAACATAACGCAACAAAAAAATCGAAAATCGAATATACCTAACCCGCGGAAATTCAAAATTCGCGATACTTTTTGAACAGACCTCGTATAATGATTTATCTAAATAATATAAACCAAGGAACATTGCCACAACAAATAACGCCAATAGGAGAAATAATTAAAAATTTTAAAGAGACGGTGATACACCTACTTGAAGGCAGCCATTTCCCAATTATCCTTTCAGTAGAAAATTAGCAAATTGGCAAACAAATAAGCTAATATATAAAAATTAGCGCATACTATAAAGACGGAAATATATATATTATTCTAAAAATACCGTTGATAACTTACCCAGCATACGAAATAGTGCAAGTAATACCCCTTCCTATACATGTCCATGATAACATATTTGCACTGACCACCATGAAACATGAAACCATATATAGAAAAATCGCTGTTAACACAGAAGGTAACACATACCTTATTTTGACGGAAAACATATTAAATGAATGTATTAAACTAGGAAATCGGTACACATGTTCTCACAACACTCCAATATATCGCATACACTCCGATTTACCCTGCGAACTTCAAATGTACATCGCACAAAAAACACTCGAAAATTGTAAAATTAATTATGTCCACATAAACCACACTGTAATCATTTCATTGATAAGAAACAACGCTTGGCTGTATTCAACGAATAGCGCACAACCAATAATAATACATTGTAAAAATAATAAGGAATATCGAGAAAAAATTTTTTAATTAGGAATTATCCAATTTCAACAGTAATGTAAACTTGCAATAGAAGACACTATAATACAGACCAAAGAGACTTTTGAAATTAACGACATACAAATAAATATACCAGAATACAATCTAACATTTTCTCAAGAAATCACAGAAAGTCAAAATAAAAGCGAAAGAGCACAAACTTTAACACTGAAAAAGGTAATAAGGAATCCCACAGAATTAACAAATTTAGGAAATAGATTGTCCGAAATACAACAAGATCTAGAAAATCAAAGTTCTTTCGAAAAACACAAATATTTGATCTATTCAACTGCGTCAAATGGATTAGTCATTATAATTGTAATTATAGTTATAATACTGATACTAAGAAAATTACAAACAATTACAAAAAATAATAACCCCATTGTCATAGAACGCCGCAACAACGACGTAAGACAACAAATAAGAATACCTCGCCCTAAATTAAAGGAAAATCCGCCGAAACGAAATTAGCGAATAGAACTAAATTAATAATAAAAAACAAACGATTGTAATAAAAAATTGTACACTGGAAAAATTATTGTAAAACGAAAACGTCGTCCCTCCGTTTTCTCTCTCCAACGAGGAAGGGGTATTGTAAGCGCAATAATAAAGTATGTCAACTCCATACCTCGGAGCCACGGTTCCGAATTGCCAAACATCGCTATGCGGAAATGCAACCTGGCATCCCTGCAATAGAGATATCGCAATCAGGATGGTCAGCGTCCTCGTTTAGATGACGCTGACACATCAACAACCGCCCCCTTTGATTAAGCAATAGGAAGAGGATAAAAAGGAACGTAAGACCAGAGCGAGGGCGACTCACAATCTCAACTCTCGGATACCGACACTCTGTCGAACGCGTGCACGATATTGTAACGGGCGACTCACAATCTCAACTCTCGGATACCGACACTCTGTCGAACGTGTGCACGATATTGTGACGGGCAACTCTAACTCTCATCTCTCGAGCACCGACACGCTGTTGGACACATACGTAAGATAGTATCGGGCAAGCAAATAATAAACGACCAGTTCAATTTTAATTATCAAAAAGAAGCTCTTTATTAATTATCGCGCCTCGCCACCTCCTCCTGCTCTATCGCGCTGTACCGGACAACCCCACATTTTTCCGCGAGGTTTCGGCGCCGTAACAACGCGTTTTCGAAACCTTCCCTACGCCTACGATAGCGCAGCCACGAAATTCCGTTGTCCGTCGGATTCCAATCACGCGATACATCCAACGCGACAGAATTAACAATATACTAAAGTGTCGAGAAGATCGACATTGAACAACGTAATTAGGCTATAATGCAAGTTTGTGGCTTCAAGTTAGAAAAAGGCAATCTCGCCGAGTGGCTCTATCTTTCCTTAAATCACCTCTGGCGATACCTTGTACACAGTATCGGAAGCGGCAGCTCTGGACACAGAGAATCATAAGCTGTGGTAGTCGTGGCGACGGTCGAGATGCAAAGGGCACACACAGGGTCATTGTTCGATCTCGTATCGACTGCGATCTCCTCTTTTTACGTAACACGCGTGAAGGCGCAAACAAATTAGCGCGCGATAAAACCTTGCACGTCGCGGCGCTTGCGAAACGCTATCGGGCGAGTAGCATACATTATCGTACGTTATGAAATTGTCCTTTTTCCTCAGGCCATCTTTTCTCGATGACCTTTTGTCTTCTGTGTCTTCGGCGAAGACACATGTTCCTCGAAGTATCTTTTCTCGTCTTTCCTTGCCTTTTGGACAGCGGCTTGCACGCACGTACTTTTTCATGGGCAGCAGATGACGCGCCCGGTGATGCTCCCGCGTGACCAATTAGCATGTTGCTTTGCGCTCACGAGCGTGCGCCGGATTCGTTACTTCCTACCGG